>NW_021705754.1:48159-106827 GCF_003719475.1 Trypanosoma rangeli
AAAAAAAGAAGCACGCCCACATTGAAACTCAAAATCACTACCCGCAGGGATGGGATATCCTTACAACATCCTTTCATTCTCCTCCATTGCTCCAACTCTCGTTCTTTCGTTCCTTACACAGTTACTGTCGTGAAACAAAATGGGGAGAAGTGACTGCGCTCATTCCCACAGCCCCACTTGCCTTTTTTGGTTTTGTTTTCTTTGTTCCCATCCTGACTCATCTTTTTTTTTTCCTCTCTCTTTTCTACTTCGCCTCGTCACTCTGGTCCCTTCCGGGATTGCTTTGTTGGAGGCGCTGCGGGTAACGCCGCCGAACACGCTCACGGGAACAACTTCTGAAGCTCGTTCCGCACAGCAGTAAGATCCACATCAGGACACTCATCAGCAACCTCCTCCATCATCAGCGGCACCTCCTTCTCGACCACGGCGGCGGAGAAGGCGCCTGTTCCCAAGAAATCCAGAGTGCCCTGCACCGCGCCGAGCGCCGTTGTCCCCGAGGGAAGATGTGGGACGATGCCACGCAAGGCCTCAATTAGAGGTCCGTACCGCGCCACCTGCGCATCCTCCCGTTGGTGAATGCGATGCAGACGCGCGACATTGTCGGCGTCGTCCTCCCGCCTACGTTTTTTCTGCATCCGCTCCAACATCACCTCGTACGTGTCATCATCGGCATCACCGTCCCCCTCTTCTTCTTCGTAGCTTCCGCCCAGAGCACCTCTCCCGTAGCTATTGGCAGCCACGTCTCCTCCACCTTCGAGGGTTGTAGCGCGCTCAAAACGACCGCGACTATGGGGTTGCTGACGAATCGCAGAACGTAGAGCAGCTTCCCGTTGTTGCTCTTGCTGTTGTTCCAGCAATTCCTCTGCACTGATAGTCTTCAGCCGTTGTAGTAGCTCGTTTTCCATTTCCATTTGCTCCGTCAACGTCATGGGACGTCCCTCTCTCTTACGTTGTTCAATAAGTTTCTGCCGACGGTTGTATTCCTTCATAACATACTCTTCAATGGTAGTGCGTGCTGTTGTCATCTTCCAATTGATGTTAGGTAACGCCGGTGCGCTGTAGGCAAGGCTGTGTCGCTTGGAAACAGAGCGGAATCGTGCATTCTCAGCAATCACAGCCTCTTCAATTGAGGATGCAGAAGCACCCTCCACCACAAGGTGCTTTTCTGGATTGAGTGCCGATACCATTGCGGGAACCCCAACAGTGCCCTTATGCACAACAACAGGGCCCGCAAGCATCGTAACGGCGCTTTCCTTTGAGTGTTGCAAGGTAAACAAATCACTACCCACGTGTAAGGTCACACTACCGTCACTCCAGCGCACGACGCGAGCGTTGCTCATGAACGTGTTCGTTCCCTTGTGATGTGCCCATCGTACAACGTTCTGCGTTGTGAACAGCATGCGGTCCGTGCTGTTGAGCGGTTTGCATTGTGAGGGAAGAAATGGTTGCGGTTCCATGTGAAGTGTTTGGCGATTGGGAGCAATTTTGGGCATGTCTGCGAGCCAAAGTTCTTCATGTGGGCCGAGATCCGGCACGGCCGGAAGCGATGACCGCAGACATCCAAAGGGCTCAACGCACTGATCTTCTAAAGCAGCTGCACCTGCCTCCCCAAAGCACTTTTCCACCGCAGCAAACCGAGCTTCCGCCTTATTGTCGGCCACTTCCTTGGCCAGTGTGACTTGCTTTTCATCCTCAAAGTCGACATCCTCCTCGCGAACGTGGTCGCCGAAAAGGCTCAAAAGCACCTTACGTGTGTCGAGCAACGCAGGGTCTACCGGCCGATGATCCCCCACCTCGAACAAGTCACCAAAGAGGTCTTCAATGGTCAAGTGCTCATCATTGCCAGTCTCGTCCAGTGGAGGGGGCTGCGATACTCCTTCCCCTTCACGAGGAGAGGAGGACGTCTCTGCATCCACGGCTGCTGTTGGTAGTGGATGAATAGAACACGGGATCGAAGCGGGAGAAGCGACCACCACCGATGGTGACAATGGTGGTTTGTCCAGCTGCGGTGGGGCCGTGAGCTGGTCAATGTTTAACGGCAGATCCATCTTGGCTACCACAGACCTGAGGATGTCTCTCTCCCTCGCACATAAACAGGCACACAGTGGGAGAGAACAAATGAAGCAGTAGACCAACGAAAAAAAAAAAAAAAAGAAACAGAAAAGTAAGGAGAGAGCCCGATAAGAGAGCAAGATAGGTAGGAATCGGCCATGTGTAGGAACAGAAATCCACGCTTCAGTAGAGGTAATCACCGCACACACAGTCAGACACAGCGGAAAAAGGGAGTGAGATAAGAAGAGCAAGAGGAGCAAAAAAAAAATAAAAAAATCCCCCACCCCCTGCACACTCGCCAAGGCGTGCTGTCAACCGAGTCTCATTTAAATTAATCCTGGAGATTTTCGTTGCGGGCCTGAGCCCGCTGCTTTACTCGTCGTTTTTTTGTGTTCCACTTCTTCCCCAGCTGAGCCGCAACAGCCTGGCCGCGCTCCTTCAGCTTCTCCTTCCGCTTTACCTGCTTGCGACTCGCCTGCTTCTTTGCCTTCCGTTGCGGGGTCTCCAAAACGAGATCTCCAACCACCCGCACAAGTTTTTTGTTTATTGCCGCCTCCGCCTCCGACTCCTCGCCTTGTGTGGTGAGGCGGTGTATCTCAAGATCCGTCTCACGCTCCAGCCGTTCCTGGTTGAGCTTCTCACCCTCCTCAATCTCCTTTTGGGCTCGCTCTGCCTTTCGCTTCAGCACAGTGTTGCGATGGGCCCGCTTCTTGGCCATCTGCTTGAGTTTGCGCACTAGCTTCGTCATGACTACTACCACTGCAAAAGGAGCAGCCCCACGTCTTACCCACGCCCTCCTGAGTGGGAGCCGACACAAGTGTGTGGTTCACTCGCATGAAAATAAAACGAAAAAAGAAAGAAAATGTGCCAGATATTAGGATAGAGCGACGAAAGGCATAGGTGGAACAATGCTTTAGCTGTGAACACACACACACACACAAATAAGGAAAAAAAAAAGAACTTAACCCTTCGCCCTAAAGTAAAAAAAAAAAAAACAAGCGGTGATGTCGACACCAAACCGTCGTCACTGTCCAACACAGCTGCCACAACATCTCAAAAACACCAGCACACGCCACAATAACTTCCAAGTGTTGTCTAGCAGTCATCACAAGGGATCCATTACATCAGCCTGCTTTCGTTTCAGCCAGGTGTTAAACAAGTAGGCCGACGGGTTTACATGGGGGGCTTGTTGCCGTATTGTATCAGTGGTGGCATCACCACCGCAATCACTCGCATTCACAAACCCTGCTGCCTGAGGCATCCGCGGAAAGCGCAGAAAATCTTCAGCTGACACAAAGGTCATTGGTTGCGATTTGCGGGAAAAACCGTCTGCGGGGCTTTTAGACGTCGCTGACCTGAAGTCCGATGTCTCTAATTGGGTACGATGAGTGTGCATAAGATCTTCCTTTTGCAATTGTAAAACGTAGGCAATAAACTGCCGCAGATCCTGCGCATCATCGTCTGAAACCATTAAAGACTGCATAAACGCAGAAAGGAAACTCTCTGTAAAGTCAGGAATAGCCGTACAGGCTGCTTTGAACGTACGTAGCAGGTCATCATGCAACTGAATAAAACGCTCATGCTTTAGGTGCTGACAGGCTAAATCATCCAGTGAGTAGCATGCAACATTCCGCCGATCAATATCCCCCCATCCTTCCGATGTGCTCGCCCCGGCGAGCTTGCGGTACTTTCGTAGGATACTTAGTGTCATACGTTGAGTCTCCACTGTAGCAGGTAGAATGACGGAATCAAAAACTGGTTTGATAGGTGCTGTACTTCGCAAATTTGCCTGCGCATTGCAAGCGGAGGGCACTTGACCAAGCCCCTGCCGTCTTGAGGGAGTTGGCATGTAACGGTATTCGTCAGACGATGACATGCGTGCAAGATGCTCTGGCAAGCACCAAGTGTAGTGTGAGGCGCGAGACTTCTCTGGCAAAGGTGTATGGGCGGCAAAAAATTCCCTCTTAATCGCCGCTATAGCTTCCATGAATCGATTCTTCGAGTGCAGGGAGGATGCGTATTGTGGCAGAAGAATGGCGTCATCAACCATTTTTTCATTTGAAGCAGGGTTCGACATGTTGGCCGCACTTACCGCGGAAAGAATGGCTGATATTTGCTTTTGTCGTTTTTGCGCGTCTGCCACTTCGTTTGCCACAATGAGCGGGTGCAATAATAACTGGCGAACCGTTGATCGGACTTGTGGGTCCTTCCGAAGGCAACATGCTATGAAATCACGCAGACGCTCTGAAGAGATTTTCTCGTGCAGGAAACCCCTTCGAGAAGTCTCTACCGTTGGCTGAGCAGAACACGCTGAGGCGCTAAAATCTTTGATGTGCTCCGACAAGGCTGTCTTTCGAATGGTCGGCAACGCCATTTCAAGCGCGGAGACGCCAAGAGACCACACATCTGAAGGAAAACTATGTGACGTGACGTGGCCAGAGCGACAGTCCATCATCCCACTGTCAAGAACCTCAGGCGCAATCCAGCCAATGGTGCCAATAATCGTGAAGCGCCCGGTTTGTTGGCTCATATCGGCACAGGTGCCAAAGTCACACAACTTCACAGAGTTGGTTTTACTATCCATAAGCATATTCAATGGTTTAATATCACGATGGACCAAACGGCATCCCTCATGAATGTAAAGAAGTGCCTGCAGGACGTCGCACAGTATGGCGGCAATCTCAACCTCCGACATCCCCTTTGAAAGTTGACCCTCCGCGGTCATCTTAAGCACCTTCGCAACAGAAGCCCCTTCGACAAGCTCCTCTACTAAACATAAGGAAGGAACCTTGGAAAAGCTTAGAGTCACAGTTTCTTCTTCATCCCTTTGAGTTTTCGTCAAGTCTAGTGACGGTGTGACAGACGTTACACCAGGGTTTGTAAATGCTGTAAAATATGCGACGATGTTGGGGTGCTGCAGATTGGTGAGGTAGGATACCTCCTTCAGCACAACTGTGATGTCATCTGCCACCTCCGTGAAGACTGTCTCCTTGACCGCGACAGCCTGAGCATTGTCGCTATGCTGGATCTCCTCCTTGTCTCCGCACGTCCTCGGCGTCCGAAAGGCCTTAAAGACGGTACCGTAGGCGCCCATGCCAATGATGGAAAACGGCTGTATGAGGTGACCTGTGCCGTCGTCCATCTGCGCAGGGGCAGTCAACAAACAGGAGCCGCAAAGAAAACAACCACAAGGGAACGACCCCTCACTTCCCCAACCACAAACTACGTCCCACTGTCTTGCACTATAGTCAATGTTTGGCCACCTAAAACGCAAATCTCAAGAAAAAGAAAATATTGTTTAGAGCTCAACACCTAAATTCACCTCCGGGAGGTTGTAGTGGAGTCACGTAGATGCATCTATGTGACATGAGTGTGTGAGTGTGTGTGAATGAGAGAGGAAGGAAAAACGCCAAAACACATGAAGGCACTTTTTCATTTTAGCAGTTGCTTTGAACGGAAGAGAGCTTCCAGCCCCTCCGCAAACTCCGGGTTGGTGATCGTGCACCCAGGCTCGTGGCGGTAGTTTAGATTCCGCGTTACAGTCTTCTGGAAAACATCACGGAACATCTCAATAAATATACCCTGCACCAGTGCCGTGTTCACATTCCTATCCGTAAGTAGTGCGACCCGGTATCCAGTCATTGTTTCGCCATAATGAAGCTTATAGAGTGGGGTTTGCACTGCCCTCAGTCCACCCGTACCAGTGGAGGAGAGTTGTGACGACAAGTGCTGCAGTGTGTAGATGAAGCCAGCGACGAGGCGTGCCTCACCCTCCTGCACTGCACTTGTCCGATTCCACTGCATGTAGAAGATATTGTCACCG
Source organism: Trypanosoma rangeli (assembly GCF_003719475.1). Lineage (NCBI taxonomy): Eukaryota > Euglenozoa > Kinetoplastea > Trypanosomatida > Trypanosomatidae > Trypanosoma > Trypanosoma rangeli. Next base: position 54,035 of record NW_021705754.1, read on the forward strand.
TAGCGGTTAAAGATGTAAATGGAGTACAATGACATTTCTATTCTTCTCGTCAGTCAAGAAACAGGGGCAACGACGGGAGTGGCATGCGTAAACCACCTTGAGTGGTGACAAACAGTGTTAATGGTGGTGCACTGAAGATTGTGTCTCTGTGCATGGCGTCCAAAACAAAAAAAAAACATCAACCACACGCAAACTAACCCCTATGCTACTACGGTTGTTCGGTCTCAAGCATTGTGGCATTATCAACTCACCAGCCCCTACCGGTTGTAGTTCTCCGGCCTCACATAGCTCGTACTCACCTCCTGTTCCTCACGAAGAGCGTCACGATCAAGCGGCATGCGATACTCATCAATGATGTTTGGCACCGACGGCGGCAGCCCTGCTGCCCCCTTCTGGTGACGCCAATACAGTCGAGCCCACGGCATCACCTGCCGCCGCCTTTCGTTCGCCGCCATCTCCCGCACGCGTTGCGTCTCCGCCTCCATCCAGTGTTCGTAGTCGCTCATTTTTCGACGCTGCAGCCGCTTCCATCGCATAAACTCATTCTTTAACCGGGCCTTCTCCACTTGTTCCTCCTCATCAAGATTCAAGTCCGTTTCGCGTAGATCTAGACGATCCGCACCAATATCAACCGTTGCCTTCAATGTCTGCAGCTCCAAGGTAGCGGTATGACTGTCAGGCGTCTCGCTCGTGGGGAGATAATCCCAGTTTCCATGCGGCCGCAGGGCATGAATAACAACAGAAAGCGCTACCAACAAATCAGTCTGTGTTACCTCATCCAGCAGCAACCGAGTCACAGGGCTGGCAAGCCGTTTTGACCACCGTCGCAGCGAATTACGTTTATGATTCGGACCGGCAATGAGGAGCTGACCCTTCGCCTCTTCATTTGTAAAGCAACGATGACAGTAATCAGAAAGCCCTTCCCTTGCAACGGTACCTACATGAGCAGTGGGGCTACGCGACACCACACTTGTTGACTCTTTGACATTACTTTTGTTCTCCACATCATCATCGACCGGGGTAAAGCAAACAGTGGACATGTTGTTTCTCTTTAGAATGTGGTTCAACATACCGTACACGTCATCGCCGTCTTCGTCTTTCAGAATATATATCGGCACTCCCTTCTGAAAGTGGGCACCGCGAGCTGCCCGAAGCACGCGATGGTCATAAAGGTCAGCACAGTGGTTGGTCGTAATAATCGCATCGTAATGAAAGCCAGCGGCGGTCCGCAGCAAGGTTCCCAGCAAACCGGGTTCGTCAACATTGTCAAGCACAAGAATGCGGTCAAATCGTTGCTTGTTGGCTATAAGATTCTCCTTTGCCGGGGGTGAAGGAATGTCAAAGTCACCAATGTAGCCGTCATTTCCAGGGGCACAGACCTCTGCCACGCGTCGATCAACGCGCACAATCTCCGTCTTTACCCCCTTCGTTTTCGTCCATGAAGGTACCTCCTGTGTGCCGCGGATAAGAAGATGCCGCGGCGTGTATCCGTCCTCAAACAGTTCCCGCAACATGTCCTTGCCACCTAAAATCATCATTTGCTTTGAGGACCGGTACTTGGGGTTCTGACGAAGCTTAACAAAATGTTGAATTAAGTCGTGCCGTTCATCGTCAATGACAGTGCCCTCCCAGACAAGGTTCTGCTGCAGCTGCCTCAGAAGCGCACGTTGTGCCCGTTTCTGCAGCACTTCCGCAGGAAGAGCCGCTGGAGAGGAAGACTTGGCGTGTACAGTGTCGGGAATTACGATGTTGCGTGCAGCAGGATCTTTGGGTGCCAGTGGATGGCTGTGTGCTTGCCGTGACCGTCGCGCCGTTTCACGATGCTCGCCAAAGAAAGACTGCCAACGGTATTGTATGCGAGTCGTCGTCGTCGTAACAGCTGCCAGTGTCAGCAGCGACGGATTGGCTGCTACGCCACCACAGCAGTCACGCACATGCCGCATCCCCAGCCGACTACTACCCACCATCTCTCTGTCTTCGAGGCTGCGACAACTCATCACACAAATGACAATGCGACAATAATAATAAAAACAAACAAACAAACAGAGGCACAAAGTAACGACCGCAGCAAAGTACCGTATGTGTGGAGAGGAAAAGTGCGCAAGCGAGCTAGAAACAACCACCACATGCCGTGGACAACACCGTTCTCTATGCGCTGAGAGCCATTACCCTTTCTTTCCACCATCCCTCATATTTCTTTTTATCGGCGGCATTTTGAGAGAAACCACACCCCAGAAGAGTGCAAAGAAAATGCGCAAGCCAAGTAGAAAGTAACTACAGTAACAAAACAAAAAACAAAGATAAAAAAAAAGATTCAACAGGTAACTATAACCATTTCATCTAACTCCATCTTGAAAACCTCTCATGAGCGCAGGAGGCCTTGCCTTCACACACATGTGAGAGTACATCAAGTACTATTGCAATGAAGAGGGAATAGATGAGTCGCCGAGACCCACACAACAAATTCCCACGTCCCCCATCTGTCATCGTACGCTTCTCTCCATGTTTACTTTTGTTCTTCCTGTGCGCGTGTGGCAACGACACAGGAATCGCATGTTTCTCTTTTATTCCCACCATACCTCCCATCTTCTTCTTCTCGTTCGGACCTGTACGCGTGGACAATACGTGGATAAATCAGGCAGAGGTACGAACCTCACTTTTTTAAAATTTCCCTTAGTTTTATTTTTTGCAATGGCTTGTTAGCCAAAGGGTCCGGATAATTCTTTTGTGTACATGTCAGGATCTAACAAGGAGGGCAGCATCAGTGTTGCACCCAGCGTTGAGAACGGCACCACCACCACCAGGGCCTGAGGTTCAGTGAGAACCCAGAAGGAGTCCAGCTGATCTCCAAGGTAGGAGAGAAGAAAGGGAAACATCGCGTCTGCAGTGGCAGGGTCAAGACACACAGCCGTTTGCTGTTCCGAGGCGGACCGGAGCTCAATCCGTAGACAGCCGCCCGCAGGCTGGACGGGATCCGCACCACCGGTGTTTTCCCTCGGAGCAACAGGCGGGTGCATCGCCGCATACACCGCGGGCCCAACGACATCCACGTCGGGATATGAGGAGCGCACATTTTTGTCGTCATCGTACTGCCCCTGAAAGGACGCCATGTACATTGTGCCTTGCGCTATAATACACGTGAGGGCGGCAGCCACATTGGCACCAAGACGTGTCACAACGCGTTGCGCAAGACAGAGCGAAGAGGCAAGCGCCGCCGTCACGGAAAGAAATGAGGACTCAAACACACTACCGCCCCGCCCCACAGAGAGCAATAGGCCATGATGATCTTCCAAGGAGTAGCGATGCACCTCATGAATTACAGCTAGGGCTGACTCCGTACCTGCAGTGATGGGTTCGTCAAACTCCTCACCAGAGAGAGCGAAGGAATGCAGGACATAGATACCAGAGGTGCGGCTGCCAGGGGGCCTTGGAATAAAGAAATCAAAGAGCGGGGATCGTAGGCCCCGTGAGGAATTATGCAGCACCATGGGGACACTCGTTACAAGGGGAGTCTGTGGGGCCAATAGCTCAAGACGCTCATCGAATGTAACAAAGATGTCCAAATATCCCCCATATGGTGTGCCATTAAACACGCGGCAGAGAAGTTTACCATGCTTGGCACGTATTAGAGGACGCCCCCTTTCACTTCGTTCCACATTCACACCTTCGTCAGCCAGTAACTTATCAATTGTAAGGTTGATTACGTGATAGGGTGAATTTCCACCAATAAAGTCGGCAGCAGCTTCAACCTGAAGCTCCACAATAAGGCCCACTCCTGGTGCTATAATCAGGTACCCACCCTCCGGAAGGCACATCCGAAAAGCAAAGACAGCACCCGGTGGACAAAAGTATGTCTCGAGTCTTCGCCGGTTCGCCTCGTCACTGTAAAAGAGCCGATGGTACTTTCGACGCAGGAGTTCGGGTGGGAAACGTTCTTGAAAGAAAACCCCTACATTTGTCAAATCCGTTACCTCCGTGTGGTCCGTACATATTGGGCAGCGGATACTGTTTGTCTGGTGATACGTGGCGCGGAAGCAGATCTCACGAACGGCGTCCACACGTAACATGTCACACCCGCATGATCGACATGGAACAACAAAAAACATAGAAACCAATCCGTACTCCTTCGCCAGCAGCAACTGCTCAATAACCATAGCAAGTTTCATCCCGAGATGGTGCGCCAAAGAAAGTGGATTCCACAACGAAATGCTGTCGTAGTACTCACGCATCTCATTCGCCGCCTTCATGACGTCATCACTCAACAGCGTGGTCTGCCCCGGCGCGGTGAGCCCCGAGAGCGTCGAGTCATAGAACTCCTCACGTGCCAGTGGAAATTCCGGCTCTCTCGACGGTGCTATGTATTCGTTGAGCGCCAACCAGAATGGCTTGTCGCTACGCTCAGGCGGAAGACACTGCCAGCTGTTCACAGTCCCCCTTTCTGCCACCAGCGACTTACTCCTGGCCCTTGGCATTACTCATCCCTGTTTTTCACCCGCTCTTATTCTCCCCTTCCTCCTCTCTCTCCCTCCCCCCGCAGTGAGACAAGCAACAGAAAACCAAGCAGCATGCTCCAACACAAAAGTGCTGTTTGTGACCCAGCAACAACACATCATGACACAAACGAAGACACACACAACAACAAAGCAAGAAGAACACGTTGTGAGTAGGCGTCATCCTCAATTCTTTCTTTATCCCTCTCCTCAACTCCTTCGCCGGCTGTCATGGCGTGACACCCACCAGTAGAGGTAGGGTGAAGGAGAAAATGTGGAAAAAAATGAGCCAATCTAACGTTTGTACATATTCACTTTCCTCCTCAACCCCGCTGTTGGTATTCTGACTATTATGTGTCTTCTGCTACGTAAGGTTTCCCCCCTCCTCTTCTGTTTTTTTTTCTTTCTTTCTCTGCTACCTCTCACAACGCGCATACCACACATGCAAGAAACACACACACACAACAAAAAAAAGGGAGGGTACAAGGGAAGTAATAGCCAAACAACCATAACAACAACAAGGAGCCCAGCCTGAAGGGGTACCGCCTCCATTTAGTACTGGTACAGCCCAAACACAGTCACAACGGCAAAGAGGTGTTGGTTAACGTACACCTCCTCAAAGTAGTCGTCTGTGTCGGAGTCCCAAAACATTTTGCACCCCGCACGCACCCCTTGTCCGCGCTGCTCCCCAATCATGCAGTGCACCATGATTTTGTATCGTTCGAGGTCCATACCACGAATCCGATCCCGCACAGTATCGGCGATCTCTTTGCTAATACTCTGAATTTCGTCCGCCTTGTACTCCTCATTCTCAAGCCGCAGCTCAATGATGGAACGAACCACCGGCCGGATATCGTTGGGGCGAAATTTATGCTTGTGCTCCGGGCGCAGCGAGAAGGTCGTGGGGTCAACAGTGTCTGTCTGCATGATGGCAGCACTCTTTTCTTATTACTACACACATGCTCCACCGTTACCCCAACAGACAAGCAAAAAAAAAAATAATAATAATAATAACAATATGCCAACATATACGGCATCAAAACAAAAACAGGTAAAAACACCTTACCCGAAAAGACAGACTGAAAGGGAGTAAAAACAAAAATAGGACACGCTTAAATGCATTTTTTTATATCAAACTTTGATCACATTTGCGCATCCCAGCACCCTTTACCTCACGTAAGAGGTGAGTTCCACACCGCATTACAAAATTGTACACGGCGGCTTCGGCGAAGAGAGGATGTATTGAAACAGTTTCCCCTCACCAACGCTGTCTGTTGGTGCGCTGGCGCAATCGCTAAAAAAGGCAAGGAGCAACATAAACACATTGCCCACGCTCCATTTTTCTCTCTGTAGTTTTTCGTAGACAGGCCCAAACTGACAGCAGAGATTGTCGTCATTAAAGGTGAAATAGATGAGCGGTCGCCGAGCCTCAGATGCTGCACACCATTGAATCATCACCTTCAGTTGGCGATCCCCATGAAATGCGCCACATCCCCAGTTGCCAGTAGCAACAGGACCCGAGTAAACGGAGGACAGGGTACTATCGGATGCTCCTTTAAACGCTACAAACGCCTTTCTTATTTCGCGTGTCGCCGACGACGCTGTGTACTGTTTTCCCACACAATTGTGGAAATTCACCGCATCCATGGCAACTATACAGGAGTTTCGCATCAGTACGGCACCACCATCATTCTTATCATGCAGTGGAGTTGATACAAACTCCACAGATTTTTCATGTAAAGTACTGACACCAACAGTTGAGACTACAACGTGTGGTGATTGCCCGCGGGTGAAGCGAAAACCACTAGCGTACCCCTCCGAAAGACTGTAACGCCCGGCCCCACTCATGAACAGCACCTCATTCTCCAAAAGTGGCTCACTAAAGAGACGTGAGAGAAGCAGCTCCGGACACGTCACAAATTGTATCTCCTCCTGAACACAACCAGTTTGCAGAACGCCTCCGCCTAACACCTTGTTGGCAAAATCAACCTGAAGGTTCCCGTAGCGGTCCTCAATGCATCCCTTCACATTCATGCAAACGCTCTGCATCGGGTTGGAACTCCTGCTAAAGTCCGGAAAAGACGCAAAACAGACCCGATAAAACTCCAAACACGTCTTCACTGGGGCGGTGTGATGGGAACAGTATGTAAAGTACTGGAGCAGACACCGTATTTTGGCAAAATGACTCTCAAGGCGACCAGTAGGCGCAAGGCAGAACAAATCCGCAAAATTAAACGGTGCAAGCTTAGTTGACGACGCACTTCTAGAGTGAGAACTAAAGCAACGACTAGGGAAAAGTGAAAAAAAGCCACACGTCAACAAGGTAGCCGCTTCCTCATGGGCCACCATTAAACGTTGGCTCTTTCCCTGCGAAAGGGCCTTTAAATCATGCGGGAGGCTCACAGGGGCCTTCACGCATGAGGCGCTTCATCCACGGCAACGTGACATCGAAAAAGGCGGCACGTTCCGAGGAGTCCATGATGTGGTCAATTACATAACAAAGAGCTCCAAAGTGAAACGTAGAGGAGACGCGTTCAAAGGAGTCATGAAGATAAAGTCTCTGCAACAAAATCTGAAGATCCATCGTGTTTTGAGAGGCATCTCTTGCCAAAATGGCCATAATAACGCCCCAGGCGCTGCAGAGTTGACCGGCATCCCCAAGACATCGATTTTCCTTAGACCAGGGCAGGGTGACGCAGCAACACTCGCGACTCACCCCATCAAGCGCCACAGGCGCTGTGGTGCCGTTGTGCCCAAAAAAGTAGTCTAGGGTCCGCTGCTGCAGTCGTGTGGAGGCGGTGATCTTTGCCTGCCTTGTCTTCATAAAGATCACCAGTCGCTTCAATAAGTTTTTTTTTTTGTATGTGTATGTTTCGTTTTGCCAACACGTTGACAAAAATGAAAATAAAAACAAAACAAAAGATCTCAAAAGGATCGCTGCCCCACCTTCAATGCTCCCCAGAGCACTACCGCAAAGGTGGGAACACACACACACACACAAACAAAAATAGGTGCGTGGAACAACAATGCCCCAAATGCAACGTGGATGCGCAGGCAGGGACAAGCAAGCAAACAAACACACACACGCCTACACAAGAGTCATGCTAATCCCCCATAGTTCTTCACATCTAAAACATGCAAAAGCACCTCCACCCTCTGGAAGAGGCGGTAGCAGCAGTGCTTCTAACAAACCGCGCTACCAGGAAGTGCACCAAACATTTGAAACACAACGGGATGCCCATCATCATTCACTCTCTTCACCAACAGAGTCACCTCGCGATGACCCAAGACACAGTGAGTTGAATAAAAACGTGTGTATGTGTGTGTGTATGGGCCCCCAAATAAGTTGTCAAGACTATCATTTACATATTCGTCCACAAGTGCGAGCTCCACATGCTTGCTGCAACACATGCCAACTCTTTTGTTGTCAGCTCCGCCTTCTTGTTAAACCCACACGAGGCAGTAAGATAGCGAATGAGAAGCTTTCCTTCAACTTTCTCTTCCCACGTGGCCTTGAGCGCGGACCCAAACTCTTCGTAGTTCATCTCCACCACGGCGCTGGAAGTCGCTTTGTAGCTAAGCAACCCGTTAAAGTAGAGCAGTAGTGGATCCTCAAAGTGCAACATGGCTGTTACCAGGTAACTGCGCAGCGAAGCCCAGGTGATAGGGGCTGAACGCGTTGCCATTTGATACTCCGTGAGTATGTCGCTGGCGTCTATGCTGGTGACGCCAGATGCCCTCTTGTAAATGTGTTCCAGCAACGTGATAACATCTTCCTTCAAAACGGGTTCCTCCGGATTTGAAGACGGCCAATTCACACTTATCTGGTATAGTACATAAGTGATGTAATGAATGCGGCTGGGTGACTCAAAGCCCCGAATGCAGCTGAGATACAAATCGACCAACGGATGCAAGGCCTTTGTGGCGTCAAGAAAGCATAGAATCTCATAGAGAGATTTTGCTACAAGTTCTGGGTAGCAGTAGCGAGATTCTAATTCCCGAATGACAGATTCCTGAAAATCTGTCAACGTGTACGTGTCCTTGAATAATCGTTCTGCCATATTCAACGCCATCTGACTGTTTGTCGCTCGTGTGCGTGCTTGCTTAAGGCAACGCATGTAGCGTTCCTCACAGCGGTCAAAGTGACGCTCACAGGAGTTCAAAAGTATATGATCAATATAAGACATGTCAATAAGCCGCGGTGTTAAGGGGCGGTAACCCCCATAAAGGTTCTGGTAGAGTAACCATTCCGGGGATCGATTGGGAGAAAGAGGATTCAACCGCTCAAACACTGCTGTTGCTGGTGTTGAGGAGGAAGCCACAGTGACTCCCGCGGCTGCCGCCTTTAAAATGCTCGGACGACCAAGTTCAGTGAATAATTGGAAACCAGTGTTCAACGCAGAAGATTCCGGTTCCATTGCCTCACGCACGTACGCCTTTCTTCCCCATTCATCGATAGCTTCAGGATTTGGTACAATTGCCGCCGCCGCCTCGGAATCCTCATCCACTGCTTCTACACGCAGTGGATTGCGGTACTTCACATGCATGAAATTGGTGCCCTGTGGAACGGGCAGTGGATCGACAGGATCCACGTGCTTGACAGAGCAAAGGAAAGACTGCGTCAGTGGTCCTGGACCTGTAAATATATCGATACCACACTGAAACTTATTGCTACTAACATCTAACAGTGGTTTTGAAATAAAGTCATGCATGAGACGCTCTTGATCTGTCTGGTTTCCCTCAGATTTACTGTTCTTTAGAACACGTTTCAAGAGGTTGGTGGTATTTACCGCTGTGCCAAAAATGTTGTCAACCCATTCTTCTTGCTTTTTTCTGACAATCGACAGCGATTCAGCAGCTGCATCCCGTATCCCCACGCTCAATGGCACGGCAAGCCTCACTACTTCTTTTTGTCCTTTTTCCACCGTTACTTCGGCCGCGTCTGCCTCTGCTCCGCTCTTCTCTTTCTTCTTTGCTTCATGTGTCACTATTTCCTTTTGTGGTTCCAGCTGCCGCGCACTAGAGCCTACATTCTGCGAGACGGACGCCTGAGACCCGATTTCCTGTGCTTCTGGCCGCAACAGAGGCAAACCTGAGTCTTCCACGGCGATTCCAATCTCGTTTTGCTGAAGGTCATTGCTACTGGGTGACCCCGCCACCGGCGAAAATTCCCCCGTCACCTCTGTCTCGGACTCCATAAATCCCAGACTCCGTCTTTTACGCACTGCGGTTCTCGCCACAAGTGCCTCGTAAAGACGTTCGTCACCCAAAAGTGTGATGTAGCTGTCTGTCTCGTCGCGTTCCTCTCCAATAAGCGAATGGGCGCGTGGCACCAGACGAAGGTAGCGTTCCTCACACAGATGCATTTCTTCCAACAATACAGAGACTGTATTTAACATTCGTTGTTGATGCTCCGGCAGAGCAGCTTCCTCGCTCAGCAGCGACTCTCTGTCGTAGTTATCAAGCTCCTCGTTGACGCGACTTTCCAGCTGACTCAGCATCACCAACACCGACACCCGCTCATCTCCCTCGTCAAACAGCCGCGTCATGATACTCATCTTCTTATCCTTGAAGTTCTTGTAGCTATCCTTGGCGATAGTAGACTCTCGATCACTAAGGTACTTTCGTAGACGACAGAGACGTAGTTGCATGTCTTTGTTCTCTTGCAACAGCCTCTGTTTTTCATCTTCAAATTTGTCATGCAAATAAATATTTTTTTCCTTCTCCATAGCAAGTTCCTCCTGCGACTTGCGGTAGCTCTCTGCCAGGCATCTATTTTCACGCCCTAACAGGTTTACCTCATTTTCGTAGTAGGCGCTCACCTCCGTCAGTCGCTCAATCTGCGCCTTCATCTCAGCCAATTTATCCCGCGTGTTGCCAAGACTCACCTCCATGCGAAGTGCCGCATTTTCCCGGAGCAGCGCTTCCACCTGATCAAAGTAAGTCCTCCCAAGCTCCTCCAGCTCGTCATCCACACCGTCAGCGCCCTGTTGCGGGGTGAAGTTGTTTAGACTCTGCTTTATCAGCGTGGCGCGGCAGAACTCGATGCGGAACATTTTCAGCATATCCGCCAACTCCGGAGACTGCTCCGCGACGACACGGGACACCGCATCGTACAGCTGAAACGTCTTCATTAGGCGCGAGTCCGAGGGGGGTTTATCCGTGCTGTTTGTCACGAGCTCCTTCAGGGCAACCTCGTACTCCAGCAAGGCACTTCGCCACTGTTCTTGCAAGTTGTTGCGAGCTGCCATCGCCCGACTTTCCGAGGCCAATAGTGCCAGCGGATTTTTGGGGCAATCGGAGGACTTTGATGTACGCTGCTTCTGCGTAGATGCTGGGATGACTGGGAGCACGTTCGGCGTCTTGTCTTGAATCTCCCTCTGGTCTTGACTCACGCGCCATCTCACCCCACTACCAAGGGATGCAAGAGGGGCCCTGACGCTGCCCTCGCCTCTTGTGGCAAACTGGTTGCCACGGCCCACCATGGCGGCACCTAAACACACAGACACAAACACACACTAGCCCTTTCTTTCTCTCTCCCTGTGCAGAGAGGTTGAGGACAACCAGGCAGAGCGTAGAAGAACAGCGGCTAGCTCACCAGAAAGGTGGAAGCAGCGGTAGAAGCGTTCCAAAAAAAGAAAAAACAACAACGACACCAGAATAAATGACACATTGAATGGAATAACATGCATCGAAGTATGGGGTAAAGTGTAGGGTGGGGGTGGGGAAAAGCAAACGAATCGTTAACACCGGGTTGACGACACGTCTTTGTTAATAGGTGCCACAAAGGCAAGCGTATAAATAGCTGGAAACATCTGATACAAAGACAAACTGCGAAACCCAAAAAAAAGAAAAAAAACACATCCTTCGGTTGCTCCTTTTAAACAACATGTGAGTGCGCATAATGCCTGGGAAGAAGTAAACACGCGACAGATACAACCCGGTTTTAATTTTTACCTACTCGACATTCAACATTGACCGTTTCTCCATAATCTTTCCGTGCTGCCTCCTCCCAAGCAAAAGAAAAAAACATACGAGGAGGCAGAACACCATATTTATTCTCTGCCCATGCGTATGTTTCAAAGGCTCCATCCACAAACAAAATTCACACACAGACACACACACACAAGCTTTTCTTTCTTTTCCTTTTTGCTTTTGCTCTTTTTATTATTGTTTCACGTTATTTAAATCATATTCAACCATTTTTGCCATAAAACCACAACGCAAATAACGTGTGGGCAGCCCCATCCACCACTAACGGGAGCTGTAGATTATCGATACCCTCAATGAAGCATTCGGTGAGACTGCAAATAAGAATAAGAATAAAACTCTGTCCTGCAGCTACATCTTTCATGGTTCCCCCAAACAGTAAAACCAGGAACCAAAACAAGACCCCACAGACTAGCCCACCAACGGTCCCTGTGGTCGTCTTATGTGTTATCGAGGTATTTGCTTTCTCGGTAAAAAAGCAATTACTTAGGTACCGTCCCAAAGCACGGCGATATGAGAGGAGGAAGGTGCTACCCACAATGCCGGCGCACGCATCCACGATGCCCAGGGCCACGATACCCGGAATGATATTAATAGAGAGCTCCATCCAACGTGAAAGCTCCGCCACTGACTCTGGCTGCTCATGGCGGTAACGCAGCATCATTGAGAAACCCAGTCCATAAATGAGATAAATGTGCGTGCGTATTGCACCCTTAATGGACTCACGGTCATCGATATGCCTCAACATAAACTCATTGATGGCAGAAGACCCGTAGACGCCGTAAAACCGCGAGAGTTCCACAATCATACCGATGGTGACAGCCAAGGAGAGGGAAAGGGACAAAAAATATGGATCAACAAGAGCCACCGGAGTAAAGACAAAAACGGCGATAAAATGAAACATTTTGCGCCTTGCTGTCTTGCGCAAGTCAACGGCAAATTTATCCACAACGATAACTGACAATGGAATGGTGATCCCCCACATAATGAGTATCCATAGACGGTACCGATTCAAAATAAGATATTCTACAACCCACCTCAATACATTCTCCCCAAGCTGTGAGCTTACCACCGCATACATCACGGCAACCACACAGACCAGCGAGGACCAAAAAAGAAGTGTGATCCGGCTTACGCTAATAACTCGTTCGGATGACTTAGAAATGTTGACACGGGGAACCATACAACATCTAGAGCCGAGATATAATACAGCAACCATCGTAATTGCAGACATAACAGCTCCTCTTCCAACAATATGCGTCTTGCTTGCAACAACCCCAGACGCCTGGAGCAGCGCCTCATCTCTGTCTGCGCATTTGTTTGTTACCATGTCGTAAATGTGAAACCCCACCAAGGAACCGACCAGGACAGCTTCATTCTCTCCCAAAACAGGAAGAAGGGCGAGAAAAAATAAAAGCCCGAATAACACAAACGCGGCTGCACCGAAGGAAAAAACACAATCCGCACAATTGAAATACATCACCACAACACCAACGACAATGTAAAGAAAGGCTCCCGGGTAGGTGTTTCTATCAACTTTTTTCAGCCTTGCACTGCGCGAAACGACAAGTGTGAGATAGGAAAGAAGCGTTGACGCGTAGAAATGGATTGGTAAACGGCCTGGTGAGACGACGTCGTCTAGCAAACTTTCTGCCAAGAATAGCATGGGAAGAAGCATCCGGCTCTCTCCATGGGGCGAAGTCAGTGCGATGGTTGAGAGAACTAGAATAGTCAGTCCCTGCAGGGGGCGGCTGGCAACCCAGGACATCACAGCCAGTAGGGCCGCCCAGCACATGATAAGAGTGGAAGAATACGAAACCTCCATCTCCATGCGTGGAGAAATCATGTCCAAAGTAAAAGCTAATAAAGAGGATAAATTAAGACGGTTAAAAAGGAAATACTGCCCCTCCCCCAAGTTCCTTTTCAAATTCCCCAATAAGTTCCCCCTCCCCCTCTGTTCCGTTGCTGAAGTACCCCTCCCGGGGTGTGTGTATTTATGTTACTGCGTACACGAAGATGAGAGTTGAGTGAGAAAGGAAAAAAAGTAAAGACAGCTGGTGGCTGCCTCTCCACCTGAAACCCCCTAACTTGGGTGCAAAAAAAAAAATTCTTGTACCTATCTGTCTTGCAACAAATGACAGACCACAAACAAATCAAACTGCAAACATTAAGCAACGAACAAAAAAGAAAAAGTAGAAAAAGAAATAAAGAGACAATAAAGTAAAATGAAACAACAACAGCAACCATACGTAATAGTAGGCCCTGCAATCATTACACGAAGCAGGAGGACACATGGAAGCGGTGCACGGAACTGTATGGGTATTTAACACCGTCTTAACACGCTTAATCCCTCTCCCCCTCCCCTCTCCCCTTCCCTCCCCAGCGCCCTCAGTGAAAAGGGACAAACGGCTCCACCCATGCATCTTTTGTAAATCTGCTGTGAATGCAGTCAAATTATTAATGACGTTCACCACCGCTTTGAGAGGCGGCCATGTTATCAGTTATTTCCTCAAGATCCTGAATTGCCTGCCGCAGAGCAAATTCGACAAATTCTAGTGGCAGGGGCTGCCCATCACTTGTGCGTTCCCTAGCGGATTCAGAAATAAGCTGCTGCACATGTTCAACGACGCGCTTGCGTAGTCGCGACACCGCCGGAAAATCCTTGTTTCCGTACAAGTCCTTCTTATCATAGTCTTCCCGGGGAAATCGCTCAAAGAAGACGTTAACGCTGATGGAGTAGCTTCCCTCCATCGTCGTGAGGTGGTGAAACCAGTGGGATGGTATAAAAAGCATATCCCCAGGCTCCAGCACAACCTCAGTGGCATGGCGGCAGGCGTCTGCAAAACGAGGAAATCGGTCCAAATCTGGTGCGTCAATGTTCAACACCACCGAGGAACTTCCGCTCATGTAAAGGTTATTGTACTCACTAGGAGGAAAAAGAACGACACGCTTTTTCCCCACAACCTGGCAAAGAACATTGTCCAGAGTGTCATAGTGCGTCCACAGTTGCAGCGGCGGAGCATTCAGACGAAGACAGGCTTGATGCATGCGGGGCTCGACATGTTCCGCAACGGCGGGTGGGAGCACAAAGTCGCTCCCTAAACCTGGAAAGTCCTTCCATAAATTTGCACGTTCTGTTTTCATGTTGGGCGCCACCGCACGAAAGTACCAGGCCTCTCCTTCCGCCTTCGGAGAGTTACTCGTTGCCGCCACGCAGTGGTCCACCAGCGAGGCAAACGAAACGTGCTGGAACGCAAAGTTCTTCCTTACAAAGTCAAGCAAGTGCGTTTCCCGAGCAACGTGAACTGAAACCATCATGTTTCCCTCCCTTGCCTTCAAGTATGCCGGATCTGCCCAAACGTCCACGCAGGATCCCAGATCAACTTTGCGGAAGACGACCGGCTTATTTGGTTGACACGCAAGTGCCAAAAAGGCCTCTTTGCTAAACGGCTGTACCTCAACCTGAGGCCGTTTAAACGGGAGGTGTGGAGACAGAGGCAGCTGACATGACGCCACCACAGTTTTGGGTCGCTTGTCCACATTCCAGTCGCTAGTATCACCCAGGAAGAGGAGCAACGGCTTGACGGTAAAGGTTCCAAAAGAGAAACATGTGAAACCACCGCCAAGAACCGCTACAACGCCATCACCCAGTGATATACAGCAGTGCCGGGTCCATGTTGGGCACTCCGGAGGGAGTGCCAGCACACTTGCTGTCTCACCTGTTTCAGCATCGAGGAGCAGCGCCGACAGATCTCCTTCGCGTGGCTGACAGGTTGAACCACCAAGGACAAGGACACGCGCCACACCGTCCACCTTCACATGGCACATCGTATGAGAGAAGCGTGGAGGCAACACGTATGACATTTTGCAGCAATTGCCTGTTGCCCAGTCCACGCGCCACACAGCACCCTCACAGACATCGCCTGCCAACAGGCCACCGCTGAGCAATACGGCAGTGGTGGCACGAATATCAATCACTGCACTCGAACAACACGGAGGTGGGATCTCGCCTGCAAGCGGCAGACGCTTCCAATGCACTGTCGTTCCGCAAACCCTCGCAATCCATGCATCGTTCAAGCAATAACCTGCTCCATTGCGACCTCCAAAGACAAAAATAGACCGCTGCAAATTTTCTGTGTTGTCTTCCACCGCAATCGCAGTGTGACGGTAACGTGCCTCTGGAAGTTCACCAGCGCCCGCCACTGGCTCAAGTTTTGACCACCAAGCCACAATATGTTTTTTTTGCACCTGTGCAGCTTGCTCGGGAAAGTCCAGTTGCAGCAAGAAGGCATCCATCATGACATCCGTGGGGTTCGTGCGGCCGCCGAGCACCACATACACCCCACGCGCTACACGACTGAATGAGTGAAACACAAGGGCAGGTGGTTCCGCACTGGAAGAGGTGGTGGTGACCCTGTAATCTCCTTCACAAAGACTATGAACCCGCACTGTGTTCGTCCTCTGATGACCTCGTGTGGCAGAAAAACCACCAAACGATACAATGACCACATCTCCAGAGGGAAGCTCCTCTGCAAAAGCCTGCCCATTGCCCCAACCTTCAAAACCAAATCGACTAACGGGCCACTTTTCAACGTGTGCAGCAACCTGCGCTGTTGCCTGTGAGGCTTGTGTTGCAGCCTCGCGTGTTGTCCCCATAAATGCTGGATGGGCAGGCATGCCAACCTCATGCGACGTTGCAGCCATGGTGATGCCGTAGTGCTCACACATCTCACACCATTCTTCCGTCTCATCAAATGGCTCAAGCGCCTCCACTCGTCGCCGCTCGTCCCCCGTTAAATAATAATGTGAAAGATCGTGAAAGTTCGCAAAAGCTGTTTCTTTCATACCACATGCAAAAGCACGACTAAGCATCGCCATCTTACCAGGTGTTTCCGCAAGCCCAAGTAATGGACTGCCTTTAGAACGAAGGGAAGCTTGCATCACGTTGCCAAAACTATCTGACGGATTTATCTGATCATACGCAACAAATATAGCTCTCGAGAAGGCGCACGCCACCCGTTTGATGAGATCGGAAGCGGAATATGGGGGCATGTATTGCATGACACATTCGGCAAAGAGAACCGTAGGATGCAGCGGGGAGAAATCAGGTGATACCTTCATTAGCGTGGTAATAAAGTCGTGCTCCGTGTCGCGTAGATCCACCCCAACTGCATAATAATTTTTTCCCCGCAGTTTCACCAGTTCTTGCGCCGGTTCCGCCATTAAGTCCTCCGGGAAGGCATCTTTTGGAGCGACTCGGACCAATTCGGATTTGGACTGCATAACCGACGGGAAGTCAATTTCGTAAAAATGCACACCGGCGTATTGGGGCTCGCCTTTAAGACGCATGGCGAGAGTGTCGTATCCGGCGCCAAGCGAGACAACCTGTACGGGCCCCGTACTGGCAGCGGCGGCAGTTTGGAGGTGGCGAATGCTTCTCTCAACGAGGTCGGTAATGACAAGCATGCGCAAGTAGTACCCGCGATTGATCAATGGTGAGCGCCGGGACAACTTCCGCACAAAGTAACGCAGGTACATGTCCTTAAAGTAATTGTGGAATACCGCCGAGCGTTTGCTCACAACGCTGTCGTCGTTTGTGCGCTGCACCGCAGTGTCACGGCTGACCCCCGTCTTGGCGACCATCGCCGCACCGTCTTGCGTCATTGCGAGTACCGCTTCCTTTGTTCGAAGCAACAACAACAAAAATAAAATCTATTTTCTCACCTAAGCGTACGCGTTCCCCTTCGCCGCAAGCTGATACTACTGCTGTTGCTGCTGTGATAGGGCTGAGGCTGACAGAGAAGACAACAAACGCCCCAGTCACAAAACGACAAACACACACACGCGACGACGCAAAGAGAGAGAAAGAGAACATAGACACGTTTGCTAAGAAGATACACACACAAGGATATAGCACAAATGGCGGCCGGACAAAATAAAAAACAAAACAAACATGAGGGTGAACCTTTTAGTGTTAACAGAGCGCCACACCGTGTGCTTCAAACACCCCAGAAAGACAGAAAACAAAATATAAAATGTGACAGGCGCAAATTAGACTGCATCCACACTACCACCACCACCACCACCACCACCATCAGAGGCAGCAAGAGCTGCTTTATCATCTGCCGTTCCCAAACCGTCAGACGGAAAGGTATCCTTACCCAGAGGCGTGAGTACAGAGTCATCTTCTATCACGTCATTCCCTTCCTCTTCGCTCCCATGCGGAGCGCATCCCTTCCATTTCAGCACTGTCTGCGCCAACTCCAGTTTTCCAGCCTTGAGCAGGAGAGAGCTAAGTGTCACGCTTGTGTTGCGTGTGAGGGAGAACCCTTTCTCTTCCATCTGTGTCAAAAGAGACGCCACCTTGGTGTGCTCACCCGACCGCGCAAATGCCGCCACACAGACATTGTAAACAAACTGCGTCTTGGTCAGCTTCTCTGTGTCTAGTAACTGCTGTAGTTTGACGGTGTCCCGCATCTTGGAGTAGATGAGGTAAATCGACTCCACATCGCGCTGACGGCAGTCGGGGTGGGAGAGGAGGAGAGAGATGTAATGCTCCATCTTTGGTATGTCACCAATGTAGCTGAAGGAGGTTGCCACGGTCGCCAACATTCGACTTGTGAAGGGAACACCACTTGCAACCATCTCCTCCACAAGCTTCGAGGTCTCTTCCACCATGCGTGCACGTGAGTAAATGTTGAGAAGTCCCACGTAGGCAAACTCTTCCATGGGGATTTGCTTGCTTCTTCGTTCTTCTACCAACTCCTTAATGTGCTCATATCGTTTCGCGCGCCCATAACCCTCAAAAATAATGTTGAATGTGACGTGGTTTTCTTGAAAGCCTTCCTCCTTCATCTTCGCCCGCATGGCCTCCATCTTTGCCACATCACCGGTCTTTGCGTAGGCGTTCATCGCCTGGTGATACGTCACCTGTGTTGGAACCGCATTGGTAGAGTGCGACATCTCCTCCAAGACCGATTCCATCTCGTCAAGGCGTCCCATCTTGCCAAGCATATCAACAACGGTTGTGGCTGTGACGGGGTTGGGCGGCACAAGCTTCATCATGGTGTTCAGGATCTGCTGCACCTTTTCGACGTTGTTGTTCGCCATGTAGAGGTCGAGAAACTTGTTGTACACAGGCATAGTAATGGTCACCTTCGACGACACTAGGTCATTCCAACATTCATCCACTGCCTGCGTGTCACCCAGGCGAGCAAAGGCAGAGGCGGCAATAGCAAAAAAAAGTGGGGTTCGAATTGCGTCATTCATGAGGGCCTCGTGAAAGTAACGCTTAACACCCTCCAAGTCATTAAAGCGTCCCAACGCTGCAACGACTACGCTAAACATACGCTCATTGATAACAACACGATTTTCATGCATCTCCTGCAGAAGTGTATTAAAGGCACGACGGTCTTTCCTCTTTGCAGCATCGCGGAGTAGTACACGATACATGTCGGGTGACTTGTACGGCAGACGTGACACCAATGCATGGAGGTGATCGTAACGATTGTGAATAGAGTAGAATTGCACAATCTCCGCCTGCACAAACTCATTCGCCAAAAGACCATGATTTTCAGCTTCATGAATGATGGAATTGCAACGCTCCATATCATTTTGATACGTCTTTAGAAGCTGGACGACAACGGCGGCGGAGAAGACGTTTGTGCTGCCCATAGCCACCTTGCCTTTGATTTCACGATAAAGCTGCTGCACCATGGTAAAATCCTGCAATTCCCCAAACACACGCAGTAGCGTTGGATACATGAAAGCTTCAATCTGAATGCCTTTACTACGCATTTCATTCACATACTTTTCCACCATTCGAGGATAATACTTGTCAAGAACACGAAACACATGCTGATACGTCTGGGCGGTGTGAAATATCTGCTTCTCCTGCATTTCCTCCTTCAGGGCGATCACTTCCTTCAGGTTGTAGGCGTGCGCATACCAGCGCAGCATCTCGTCGTAGAGGCGATGATCCCGCACCACCCCAGCATCCTTAAAGGAGGTAAAACACCGCCTCATATCCTCAAACCGACCCAACACGCCGTAGCCCTTGATCAAAGAAAGCAGGTAGGCCGGCTCCATCTCATCCACTGTGTCATTCTGCACGCACTCCTCCAGGACACTCTCCAAGTGCTGCACCTTTTGCAGCATGACATCATCTCCAGACTTTTGTCCTCGTGAAAGTAGTTCGCTGCATTTTGCAATAACCGCCGTCTCCGCAGCCATGCCAAGAGTTTCCACCGCTAGCTCCTCGCGAAGGGTCGCCTCTATCTCGTACATTTCCGCCACCGACCTTGCACCTTGTAAGCGAGAGCGCATCATCGCCCCTATAGCCTGATCTGAAAGCTTTATTTTAAGCTTCATAGCCATATTCTTCAGGTTTTCCATTTCATCGGCATCCCCACGGGTTGCTACAAGACCTGTAGAGAAAATGACATCAAAATCTAGAGAATCCCGGCTTGGACCATCCATTGCGATAAGATGTTGCACGAGTTTCATGATTTTATTGTACCTGGATGTCATGCCATATGCCTCTATGAGTGCGGTGTAGTCCGAGGTTTTAAGCTGCTCCTCTGGAATCTCCTGAAGCAGAGTATGCGCCTCTTTAAATTGCCCGGCAAACTGATATGCCAGTACAGCAATCATCTTGAGGGACTCTTCGCCGCGTAATTCATCCGCCATGTTTTTCATAAGGTCCTTCGCGTTATCGGTACGGTAGGAGTCAAAGAGATGCTTCACCAACTGAAATCCAATCGTCATGCCATACTTCCGAAAACGAATAGAGGCACGAAAAAGCAGATGCGCCATGTCCCCCTGGCGCATCTCAACGCATTCACGCATGAGACTCTCCGCCAGCGCCGACGCATCGCCCGGAGTAATCTCACCCTTTTGTAGCTTGGACTGCAGTGCAATCATCAAGAAGGTCACGCTGTTGCGAAACTGCGTTATCCTGCGTCGGGAGTGAAGCATCGACTGGCGCACATACCGGGCAACGTGCCGCGGCTTCGTTGTGAGTACTGCCACCAGCTGCGCCTCATCCTCCGAGGTGAAGGGGCGGTAATGTCCACTACGTGTTCCCTGCAGTTGATATGAGGTAAAAGACATAAAACGCAGCTGCGACCAGAACGAACAACGGCCTGGGGCCATCCTCAACAGACTTGCCACGTGCCGCATAAAAAGCTTTTCCCCCGATCCGGTCTAGCGCAAAACCCACCCACACTACCTCCTTGATGTTTCTCCCTTCTTCTCCCCTTCCAGCAAGTTAAAAAGCACAAAAGAAAAAAAAAAGGGGGGGGGGGGGAAAGACCAGTTGCCGTCTGCGTCTGAAAAAAAAAAATCAGCTTCAAATGTAACCCTTCTTTTGCTGCACTTGCAGCGCGTTAGAACCCTACATTTCCGTACATGTATGGAGCATCATCGCTACACGTCGGTACCAGCAGTGTTACAGCACTGCACACCGTCGGCACGTGCAGCTGTTGTTTGAAAATTCTACTTCATATGTCCAGGGGTTCCTAAACACGGCGTCACCCAACAAAGACCGGCCTGCCGCCACCGTAAGCCAACAACAAGAAGCCGACGGGATTAATTGCCGGCTTTTAGTTTCCCTCTCTGAGAGGCACTCAAAACCTGGCACCACGTCAAGGCGGCCCACATCCTCACCACGGTGTCTGCGAAGAAACAATAAAGCACATATATAATAATAATAATAATAATAATAATATATATATTGTATTCCACTTACGGAACCCACCGGATCCCCACGTTGCCGCAACTCTTTCGTTTTTGTAGTCGTAACAGCGATAAAATAATGATACGATGACAACGTGGGAAAACAGCATGAAAAGGGGACCAAAGCAACAACAACAAAAAAAAAAACGATTAAGCACAAACACGGGCAAAAAGAAAAAAGAGAAACAACCTGTGCAAGACATCAAAGAAGACAAACGGTCTCCCCACACCCAAACTTTAGAAGGGAATCGGACAATTGCAGGAAAATGGTAATAAAACTATACAGGGGGGGGGGGGGGAGGCACAGCGCACCTTGACGATTTTCACAATTATCGTTTTGGTACATTTAAAAATTCCCTTCATATCCCCTTCCCTTCTGGTGGAAGGAGATTCAAAAAGTGTTGGGGGCCCATTTCACCGTCTTGCATTAACCGACAGTCGCATTATTGGTCATGGTGAGGGGCACTTTGTGCCGTTCAATGTTTGGGTCACCACCATTTCAAGGTCCTCTGGAGTGCCAAGAGAGGTAGATAAGTAATCCCTCTGTGCCATGGGAGGAACGGAGGCTTCCAGCGTCACCAAGGCACGATGGCTCTTCAAACACACTACGCGACAAAGCAAGCTGCCAAGGCACTGACAACACAACCGACCAGTACTCATGCGATGCCCTCCAAATCCGTGAATCATAGCAGAAAGCGCCGTGAGTTCTTCTCTACTTCCAAAGCAATCTGCATGACGAGTTGTGTATCCACCACCTTTTTTTTCCTCGTAAATGAGTTGCTGGTAATGTTGAGGGTACACCTTTGCATGTCCGCGGACAAGCGCAACAAAAAATTCATTATCCATCCAGTCATGATCCTCACCTGCAAATGCTTCCTGCACTGTTTCTATGAGAGCATTGTAACACTGCGTACTCATAAGCAATCTATAGAATATGTCCTCTGGGTTACCCGTGGACGTAATATGTGTTTCCACTGCACCACATACCCCAATATCACCTAATAACATGGCATAGTAAGTTAAAAAGAGACTACAAAGATCTTGCGCTGTCTGGTCACGAGGGTCCTGCATCTTTAAAGTTAGGTAGCCTATTCGAAGACTACTGAAAGTTCCTGAATGGGGCAGTTCGTGTTTTTCCTCATTATGGTAGTATACTCGTTCACAGGTTCCAGAGGATCCCAGATGAATCATTACGCAGCTTTCGATGGGCACAGCTTCCAGTAGTGGAAGCTGTGAAGTTAGAATGCCTACAAGATATGGCGTCGGGGCCGCCAAGACGTCCAAGAGGGTACTAGGTAGAATAGGTATCAAAATATGCATCCAATCAAAAGGTGAAATTAGAGATTGGAGCGACATTACTACCTGCGAGACAAGACCAAAATTGGGTCCAACCACGATAACGCGCTTCTCGAGTAGTAAGTCGGCCAGAACGGAAAACAACGCACCAGTGTTTGGAAATATAGTAAGCAAGTACACGGGTGATGTGTCAATAAACGAGCACAACCTGTCATACGGCCGTTGGAAGCTGATGGGAATGTGTTCCGGCAACGCAAAGGTTCCTCCAGATGGGGGCGTGGGGCAATTGTAAAGCGCCTTCACAATCATCTCCCCGTTTTCATACCCATTCGTGCGAAACAGCGTGGCAAGATATGTGAAGAAGCGACACCAGGGGTATGGCGAGAGACTAACAACAGACTCCCCATTCACAAACGCCGTACAATGCCCGTACACACGCACCCCACGTCCATCGGTGAGAACGAAGGTGTGGCTGAGTTCCTCAGCCGAATACGAGGTCCCTGCGTTCGTGTAGACAAATTGGGTCAGCATCGGGTACCGCGCCTCTACAGCCTCGAAGGGAAGTGGAAACGACCACACCGCCTCCACATCTCGCCGTTTCTTGCGAAGGATAAAAAAAAATAGCAGACAACTCTCCTCACTACCGCCATGGCAACTAAATGGGTGGACACCGCCATGCCGCGCGGAGGATGTCCTACATTGCGTGAGCGTCCCCTTTGGTGCAGCAAGGGAGTCTTTCAACTCGCTTGCGTCTTGTTGCAGCACCGCTGTCGCGATGGCCATGGAGCGCGCTTACAAGAGGCAACACGCCTGGTACTTCTCAACCACACTCCCGTGTTACCCTGGAGACCACCTTCTCACTCACTCTCCCTTCCACCGCCAAAACAATAACAACAACGAAATAAACCAAAAAAGAAAAAAACAATAAAAAAACATGTGACTGCTCGAAGCGCAGCTGCCTCCAAAACCCAATCACAGGACAAAACGGGCGCAAATGACAAGATCATATATGACCAATAAGATAAGCAAATATAATTCCTGACACCCAAAGCTATGCACGCACTCCAGTCCAGAAGAAAAGAATTATATGGTATGAATGAGCAAGAGAGAGAGAGAGAGGAAAAAAAACGCAAAGAATAATAATGTAAAAACTGCATGTATAAAACCGGATCCGTACTCCACTCTTTCTTTCTCCTCGCTCTCTTCGTATCACGTTAAACATTCTTCACTACTCCCCCCCTTCCACTCTCATCTTTCCTCAAGGGTTAACCATCTTCTTCCGATCCTTCGCCAATGTCTCCAACTCCTTCTGAGCTCCTTCCATCTGCGCCTGAAGCTGAGTGTTCATTGGATGCTGTTCTCGTCCCTTCTCAAGAAGTGCTACCGCCTCCTCAGGCCTTTCCAAAATCCGCAGCGCAAAAGCGCCATGGATGAAGCCCTGAATATTTCCTGAAGCCTCCACTGCTAAATTTGCATACTCCACTGCCTCCTTGTATTTTTTCTGGTAAACAAATATGCCGGCTTTCATGCCAAGAAGTCCTCCCAAGCGCGACTGATCCTTAACGTGATCAAGGGCCACGTCCACGCAGCGCACGGCGTTGTTCCAGTCCCCATGTTGCACGTTGGCAAGAGCCATGGCAGAAAGCACCCTTACAAAGAGTGTAACATCCATGGGTTCGTGATCTTCCTTTGATGCCATGATGAGAGGACCGAATTTCAAAGCGGCTAACGAGCTTTCCCCGTTGGTAACAGCGTTGCTATTACCATGAGGGGCCTCCTCTCTCCCCTCCCCCTCCTTCTTAGTTGCTTCTTTATCATTCTTAGTAGGCCTGACTCGCGCAGAGCATCCGTGTCTTTCCACTTCCTCCACAAGCCCTCGAAAGTTGTCTGTGAAGTTGGCTACAAGCTCATTCGGCCGCTGTCCCCCACTCAGCGTTGAACTCGGGTACAATAAATAACTAAGCGGCCGCTGGGCAATAAGATCCTTGAAACCATACTCTTGCAAAATCTTATTGAGGTGGGGAGCTATACTGGGCGTGGGGCTCTTGTTTTCAATTTCCCGAAGCACCTTATGGCCCAGTTCCACTATAATGTCACGTGAGGTGCTTTCTTCTAAGACGGCTCGCTGCTCTTCTAAACTTTCCGCAATGACATCCGGCACATACTCCTTTATGCGATCGTCACGGGTCTGCGGCTTATTCCATAGTGAGGTGAAGAATCCGTTTTTACCAGAGTTTAAATTCTGCAGGAATCCTGACCTGAACCTCAGCGTACATCGCATCTATTTCCACCTGCACACAAGCGAAGGACAAAGACAAGAACAAAAAAAAAAAACATACAGAAAAAAAAACACTTCACAGAGTCATACAAAAAGAGCCACACAAACATGTAATGATCGATCCCCCCCCCCCGTCAGGTTACCACTGCTATTATTGCCTATTGTTACCAGCACAGGCACGAGGGAAGTGAGAAGGAAAATGAGGAATGATACACACGCACACATAGAAGGAATCGAGGAACTCTTGGAAGTGCATGCATGCATTTGTGTGTTTGTATGAGAATAGATCAGATAATGAATGCGATGTCATGTAAGCCACGGAGGAGGGGAAAGGAATAATACACTGCAAAAGGGAATAAACGAGTTACTCACCTCACTCCCCACTCTATGGACACGATAAGGCGAGAAAACAAAAGTTGAGGGAAAAAGCAGATAGACACTGTAGGACACCAAGTGAAAAGGTCTCGCCGGCCCTGAATAACTTCAACGGTGAAAATCGAACAGCCGTGAAGGACCTAAGGGTGGCTGTGCCTGTGGTACAAGCGGCAGGAACGCATGGGTGCGGAGAGAACGAGAGATTAATCTGCTGAAAGGAATTAAAGAGAAAGAGAAAAGACACCACACCAAATGAAATAAAGGGAACAACATATACACGTATAGTAATGCGACACACATTTCACAGATTACAGCCATGATACTTCATAAAGAACAAAACCCTTCTTATTTAAACTGCAACCATGCGAAATTCTCTTTTTCCTTTCCGGACTGAGCTGCTTCGCCTTTACACCGTTTCATTTTCACTCTTGCGGGGCGCGCTACACCAGAGACTGCCGCTGGCGAAGCTCCAACATGATTCTCTCTAGCACGAGGTCCTGCATCACTTCGGGGGGCTCCGACGGTCTCTCCACGGAGAACGTGACACAGTGCACCTGAACGGTTTCCTCGGTTCCTTCCGGCGACTCTGCGCCCGGAGATGCTGCCGATGACGAGAGGCCCGTCTCACCATCAGTAGCGCGCACTTCATTTCCGTCTCCTGCAGCACGTGTGGCTGACATGGAGCTGCCGTCCCGTTTGGAAGAAATCCAACGCCTCTGCATGCCACCACCACCACCATTGTTACCGAAACACTGACTTTCAATGGCCTCCACAGCCTCCAAACGCCGCATCATCCACGCCACTGCAGCGGGCTGATTGTTCCTATAGGACGTCGGGAGAAGAGTATGAAAGGAAGCAAGAAATCGCTCCACGGAAAATCTACGTGAGTCATCATCTGAACTGACGTAAAAAGCAATAACAATGGCACCATGACGTCGCTGAAATTGACGCAGAAGGTACGGCCTATACATGGCAAGACTAAGAAGACTTCCTTCCAGAATAAGAACCTTGCCCTCTGTTATAGCTTTATTGACCTCCTCCTCAACAAGCGGACGTATCGCTTCCGACCACGCACGCCATGCCAAAACAAACTCCTCTTCCGTATCGGTCTTATAGATCCACAGGACCTGTTCATCGGGCTGAGGCCAAGAAGCCTGACAGCCTATATCCTTTCCAGCACAGATACACGTTTCGGGAAACGCGTTATAGACAGAAGTAAGTGTTTCCAGCAGTACGTCTGTACTAACAACATTATGTGTATTGAGCCTCGAGCCCAGACTATGTGCAATGGCGGTCTTTCCACAGTAACCACTGCCTGCAATGAGAATGACAAGAGGAACACGCTCAACATAGAAGCGTGTCATGACAGGGAAGAGTTTTGCGTGTGCCTCACCATAGCCGTACTGTGCCATGATGAGAAAAGTAGCCTCCTGAAGCTCCGCCTGGGCTATCTCGAGCCTCTCCTCATCAACGAAGCGTTTCTTCACCTCCAGGCTCACCTTTACTGACACAGTCGTGGGAAGCTTGCAGAAGGTCAGCATCTTTGAAAGCATAAAGCGTGACAACGTGTAATAGTGGTCAGCACCAAGATGCACCCGCACCTTCACACGGTCGTATTTGGAGCTCATATGAAACTCCCTCCCCCCGCTCTCTCGTTCTCGGCCTTTTCGATCTCCCTGTGCTCCTCCGTGAGTGTTGTGCCGTGTACGAGTACGCGGATACAACTATATACCAAACCCAGCCACTTGCTTATTGGTGTTGCTGTTTCCTATGCACCCCTTGTTTTGTGGACACCCTACACTGCGGTCGCCACTGCGCGTGGCTGCGCGGCAGAGACGAGACACACGCAAAGACATGATGGGCCATGACATATTCAAGCGTGACTTCTCAAGGAGTTGCCCTGGAGAGGAACACGTGACACTGAGTTTTGCCCGCCACAGAAGCAACGCAACAGCAATGGCAACAAGCTGCCCTGTGAATAGTCAAGTCATGTGAGAGCAGACGATGAAAGGGTGAAAAGGCACATCAGAGGAATCTTCAAACAAACAAACAAAAACAAAAACTTTCTAACGCCACATCGACGTTTGTGAGGATAATAAAATAAAGCAACAATGAGACATGAGTACCACGCTGAGCGTCCCCAGCGGTGGACGACGACACGCACGCATGCCTCACTGCTGTGACTCAGATATCGCGGCAACTGGTTCTGGCAACTCCGGGAAAGGTGTCGTGTCTCCTTCTGCTTCTACGCCATCTACCCGGGAACCGGCGTCGTCCGTGGGTGAGGACGCCTTTCGCTTGTCGTTTCGTCGACGGCAGGCAAAAAAAAAAAAAAGCAAACAACGGCAGCTGCGACGACACCGCACGTCGTCATAATGATGATGAGCAACGATGACGGACCCACACAACACGCACCTTCTGCGGAGCTGCAACAAACGCCCGTACATCACTCAGAGTCCTCCGCAAAGCAGTGATCGCCGCAAAAGGCCACACACGTAGTGCCACCCACACCTTCCTCTTCCATTCGCTGCATCAAAGCTCATTGCTTTCTGAAGTGTACAACCGTGCACCCTCCGCGTGCGTCTGACGCCAACACCTTTGCATACTTTAGAAAGGAGAGAGGCAAATACGCCGGGAGAAGAAATTGGCATACCGTGCCCAGGTTGTCTCACCGACTCCCTCTTCCCCAGTACAAATTTAAGTAAAACAAGTATTTAGGCCACTTTCCAGAAAAAAAAAACCGAGACACGCGCGTCGTCATCTCTTCATGCATGCCTCAACACATACGGTGAAGTACACATTACCACCGCGACATCTTCCAGTGCAACAACAACATGACCTCCAACGTCCACCGTTCGCCAGACAATCCACGAAGCGTTAAGTGCAGGAGGTGCTCCTCTCAGGCAGTGCCCGCATCACCCACATCTTCCTTTTGGCAAAGAGGAGCAGACCAATCCTTCCCTGTAAGCCCACGCGCGTGACAGGTGCTGTTATCACGGGAACAAGAAGTACACTTCGCAACAAATAATAAAGAAAAAGCAATGCAAAAAAAGTCTAAGAAGGAATGGGAGTGGAGCAGCCTCAGCGTAAACCTCAGGGTAGACAGACAGACAGACAGACAGACGACACAGATACGAATATCAGAGTGAGTGAAGAGGCTCCAAAACAAATTGTAGCTTCCCACCCCCTGATTGGTGCCTGGAACGCTCAGTTTTGACCACGACAACAATAGTGGCATTTGCTTAGCCGTTAAATCACACACACACACACATAAATAAATGCATGGACACACAAAAAAAAAAAAGGAAGCAGAATAATAATAAAGTCATTTCCTGGGTTGAGCGCACCTAGGCGAGGTGTACGTTTGTCTATGTGAAAATGTTAAGGGTGATTCGCGCTTTCGTTCCCATGGCGGGGTGAGAAGGCGTCCCTTCTCTCTTTCTCTTTTTTTTCTCTCTCTCGTCTTTTTTTTTTTAACCTTCCGTCCTGCCCTTCACTCTTATTGCCTTATCTTTGATTGACCATTGACAACAAACTGTACAATAAAGCGTATGCCTATCAGAAAAACAACACAAACAAAGCAAAAATACCCTCGGGGGGTACTAAAGGGCAACTAAACTGACCCGTCTTTTATGTTTTGCTTTTTTTATATATTGCGGGAAAGGAGTGGGGCACACGCTACTGATGAACACACTCCGCCTGTTGTGATCTCTGCCTACCGCGACCATGCCCGCCAGCGCCACCACCAATACCGCCGCCTTCTTGAGCATCCCAGTGCCCACGCATCGCATCTTCAAGCTCCTGCGCGGTCTCACGCATCACACGTGCGGTAGCAGTTTTCTCATTAGAGGTCTGTGACCCCTCTTGAGGTTTACCAAAGGCCTTTGTGATAGCCTCGCGCTGCTGAGCTGTTAGTTTATGCGGCATCTTCATATGGGTGATCACGTAGAGATCACCGCGTCCACCGTTGGTTCCTGGCATGCCCTCTCCAGTGACCTTCAGAACGCTGTCCGGATGAAGAACGGTGTCGTGGGGTACTTTTACCAGCACATGACGTCCATCCAACGTTTTCACAGATAACTGCATGCCTAAGAGAGCCTCCGAGAGGGTCATTTCCTTCTTCATCAAAAGATCGTCACCGCGTCGGGTAAATACTTTATGAGGAGCCACTTCAACCTGCACATGCAAATCTCCTGGTTCTGCGTCAGGCATGGATCCCCCCTCACCACGCACGATCAGTGTGACGTTGGCGGGTACCCCAGGCGGAATATCAATGTTTACGTCCTGTGCCAGGTTTCGGTAACCCATTCCATGACACTTTGGACACTTATCTTCTGGTTTAGCCATTGTACCGGAGCCTCCGCAACGAGAACACTGTGAGACCGTTTGCTGCACCATCCCGGGACCCATGCGGTGCTGGTGTACAACATGACCACTACCATCACAGTGGGCGCACTTTGGCTTCTTTGTCTGACTTTTCGTCCCGAAACCGCGACAATCGGCGCACTTCACAGGACGGTTTACCCGAGCCTTCTTAGACACCCCCTTATAAACCTCCTCCAGTGTCAAGCGTAACTTCACCTCGATGGGTTGCACCTGTGCTGGGCCAGGGCGCATGTCCCCGCCGAATCCACCCATCCTGCCCTTGAAAAATTCGGCAAAAATGTCCTCGGCTGTGTGATGACCACCAAATCCACCCATTCCATTGGCAGCATTCATGTTTGCGGCTGCCTCTGACCCATACTGGTCGTATACCCGACGCTTTTCATCGTTGTTAAGACACTCATAGGCCTCTGCAACCTCGGCAAAGTCCTCCTTCTTTCCACCTTGATCCGGATGGGTCTCCAAGGCCCGCTTGCGGTACGCCTTCTTGATCTCACTGGCCGTCGCTGTCCGACTCACGCCGAGGATCTTGTAGTAGTCCTTCGACTCACTGCTTGCTAGCCGCAACGAGACTCCTGGAAGGGCGGCAGAGACGGCAGCTGGAGCCCATTTGCGCCAGAGCATAAAAGAGGGAGTGAAACGGAACATTTTCCTTTCAGCTGTGGCACAGCACGTTGAATGACTGGGATCTCTCGACGGAGGGAGACAAGCAACTTTCCTTCAGGATTTAAAAAAAAATTCAGACGGCGGCAAAGCAAACACGCACGCACACACACACACACACAGAGAGAGAGAGAGAGAGGAAAAGAAATGCTCTTTTTTTGCTGCGTCTACACGATAAGAACGAGGGCACAAGAGCAAAGACAAAAGAGGTGAAACGCGAAGTCGCAAACAAAAATGAAAAAGAAAAAAAATGCACCGCCGGAAACAGAGTCATAATGAACAGTTCCGTTTCCTTCTGCTCCACGTTCTCTCCCCTCTCCCCCTTCCTTCCACTCCCACTCTCAATGGCAGTCGAGTGGAGGGGCAAAACACATATGGAAAGGTGGATAAGACAAAAAATAATCTTCCATTGGCTCAGTTATGTTCCGTATCCTCCACATCACGCACGCACTGCAACGGAAAAAAGACAGAGGCAACAAAACAGCACAAACACAATGTTTTAACCTCCAACCACGTCCATTTAAGACGGGGGTGTTTCATGAAAAAACTTTCGTTGCCGCAGCATCTTGTGACAATTCGCACTACTGTGCGGACCACCACAGTGACTACAAGGGTTTGCTCGGAAGCAGCTTGCGCTGGTATGCCCAAGTTGGCCACATTTGTCACACTTAAGCAGCTGTGGATGTTTTTTAAAGCAGTTACGTGCCGTATGCCCGATTTCTCCGCAGAAAGAGCACTTGGCTTTCCCGTGTTTCTTCTTGAAGCACTCCGCCTCTGTGTGGCCCTTGGAACCACAGAAGTTACACACTCCGCCTGGCCCAATATATCGTTCCAACCAAGCAACGTTGACTTCCGCTGGTGTCGCATCCGCCTCTTCGGTAACAGGTTTTCCAATTGCATAGTGTTCAACGTATTGGGCGGTGAGACGCTCCACTGCTATCACGTCTATTGGAACGTTTCTCTGCTCCACA
This sequence comes from Trypanosoma rangeli, assembly GCF_003719475.1. Taxonomy (NCBI): domain Eukaryota; phylum Euglenozoa; class Kinetoplastea; order Trypanosomatida; family Trypanosomatidae; genus Trypanosoma; species Trypanosoma rangeli. Next base: position 85,216 of record NW_021705754.1, read on the forward strand.
AGATAGTTTGACAAAAGAAGGATGTGCCGTACATCATCGGCAGCATACTCGAGAAAGTGGTCTGGCAACGGACGGATGTCCCACACAGGGCGGTTTCCAAGTGTCATGGCGGCCTGTACAGCAGAATCACCATTCTGCCGTGTAAGACCTGCAACGCTCTTCAGCACATACGCCATCCCGGAACGACGATTCACACTGCGAAGTTTCCATTGAATGGCTGTGAAAAATACTTGAAGATCTAACACACCCTCTGGTTTCAGCCCCAACTGAGAGCTCAGCGCTTCGACATCCCGCCTACAGTCAAAAAGTAATTTCCTTATTCTGCGATTTTGCAATAAGGGTTGCACACTTTTAACAAACACGGGAGCCGTAAGGGTCAGCACGTCAAAAAGAAATACTACCGGTTTTGCATCTGAGCAGGCTTGTAGAAGGGAAATACGCCCCAACTGCTTCGCCTCTTCTGTTGTACAGAAGGCCTCAATGTCAAGGGCAATGGAGCGCGCCCTTAGTAATGACTGGACGGCGTCGTCCAATTTCTCAGGTGTATCCACTACCTCGTACGCATACTTCAGGATTGCCAGAGAGGCAGGCGATATGGGGGCTGCAGGCGACGCGGCTGCGGTGACGCCTTTGCTCACAGCGGAACCCGCGACCGCGGTTGCAAGTGGCCTTGATGGCCGCCAGAGCCGTCGGACGCCAACGCGATGCAGCATCCACTGTGCCTTTAGCTACCTTTCGCGACGCACCACACACCAAAAAAAAAAAAGAAGGTGGGGTGGGGGGAGTTGCAAAAACACATAACTGAGATCTGGATACCTCACATTTCTGCGGACGGCGGAGGGAGAAATAACGCACACACCCTCCTCTCCTTGGACATTTCACAGCCAACACACCGGATAGAGTGAATGCCTCAACAAAGAACGTATGACAGTCAACGCATGCGGGTGCAATGTGTGCCACCGCCATTCCCTCGTGTCAACTCACTCTCAACATTTCGAGGTAATTCTTTAAAATGAAGAAGAAAACACCTTCATCTTGAACAGTGTCTTGTGTAGGCCGCTTCTCAACCCACTGCTCAAACGATTCCGGCTTTGGTGCACTCCCGAAGATGAGACGCTCTGGCTGAAGTAGTATCGATCTTGCCTTTCCTGGGTCGCGTGGTCCCCCAAAATGAAGCACCACCAGCGCCGCCTCTCGATCCATCAGCTACTTAGCATGCACGTGAAACAAACGATGCTTGAGAGACTCTGCAATGCCGTGAGTTGTGACTGACGGCGACAGTTTCTGCAAAGAGTTATCCCTGTGACCGTACCAAACATTATGTGGACGAACACACCACCCCCACTCGTAGCACGCGGTTCCATACACACGAAGGGCACCAACCTGGGGGGACAATGGCGTCAACATCGCGCGATGTCCAAGAGCTTTCAACCACCTCCCGAAGCAATGAGACCTTGGAACGCAACAGCGGAGAAAATGTGATCACGGCGATATTCTCATCTCTCCGCAGTGGAATGACGACATTATCGTGTCCATCAAAACCCTTAGTCGCCTGTGGGCTGTGGTAAAACCTACACTCGGTGAATATTCCACATACACGTGACTAAGACGACCAAAACCTTTACATGTATGCTACGTCTTATCCACCATTGTAGCGCAGTGACGCCGGCATTATGTCATATCTAATGCGGTCCCCTGTTCCCCACGGCGCCTTCATCAACTGAACGTCTTCCGGGTGATCAGAGATAATGATTAGGCCACGGTAGAAACTCATGTCTACCGCCTCCGTCTTTGCCCGGTCTTCAAACGCCGCAACCTTCCTAGGGTCAACCTCTTGTCCAAACAACGAGGCCCATCGTACAACCTCGTCAAGCAATACGTGACTCTCCTCCCACGAAAACGCATCCGGGGAAACATGCAGTCCCATGTTTTCATTCACAGACAAGGGCTCACCCTTTTGTTCAGTTCAATAAGGTGACGATACGCGACAAAAAAAAACTCCATCTCCGCTTCTGTGAGTGAGTGGCAAATTCCCCCGGTTGGGCCCAATAAGCTCCTCACGCCACTGGTACGCCAGTCGCTTGCGTGAGGCAATGAATGCCCCGACGGCCACAGTTGGCACGGCAAATGCCACGAATCACGTGCCAGCGCCAAGCATCCCAAGCTGCTGAACATAACCCACCCACCCAAAATAAATAAGCCGACAACATGGAGATAGAGAGAGAGATAGCCTGGACGTGCGTTGGTACGTAAAAGACGGGAGTGATGGAAGGAGGCAGAAACGGCACAAAGCTTCGCATCGACAGCCGATTTACATACATTAAGAAATAAAGCAAAAGAAAAAAAAAATGGTCATCGCTGAGTGTTAAGAAGAAACAAAAAATAATAAAATATCGACTTGTGGACAGCACCAATAAGATCGGCAAAAACAGTCACAAAGAAATAGAGGTCCATTCACCATAACTTTCTCCATTTTCCCTCAAATGAGGAAAGAACAACAACAAAACAATTTAAGCATCACGTAAGTAAATGTGTAAGAATGCAGACGTCAGCACTTTATTTTCCTTTTTTTTTTCTTCTTCTTCTTTTCCTTTTCATGTTTAAGCCGTACCCTGTTCCTTCATGTGCTCTCGAGCTTTTTGCATCATCTGTTCCGTGTTCAGCAGCTCGATATAGTACCCATCGGGATCCACAATAAATGCCATAAAACCATCATCACTTTCATAGTCAATTGGCACATTCATTGCTTTCAGCCGAGCGACTTCTCCATTAACATCCTCCACACCAATTGCAATGTGCCCGTACGCATCCCCGTGCTTGTATTCACTCTGGCCGTAGTTGTAGGTAAGCTCCAAAACTGCAGTCTCACTCTCCGTGCCATACCCAAGAAAGACCAGCGTAAATTTGTCCTCTGGACAGTCCCACTTTCTCAGCAGACGCATTCCAAGAGCCTCTGTGTAGAATTTGATACTGCGGTCCAAATCACCCACACGAATCATCGTGTGCAGAAGTCGTCGTGCTGGCATGACTTCTTCCACTTGCCGTTTTTTCCCCTTCTTCAGGCTTGAATTCGACTTATTCTGCAGTATCTATCCGCTTGTTTTTTGTTCTTGTTGTTGATGTTCCTTCAGAAATTACCTGTGCACCCCCCTCCCCCCCCCCACCTCAAACACATCCCATCCGATAGTGAAAGAAGCCACATCCAGATAGACGTCCCCATCCATAATACACACCCAGACCCACACACCAAACTGAGAGAATAAAATATGTGCAGCTCCGCTTCGCACTCCCCCTCCCCTCTGCGCCACCCAATGCGCATGTCAACAGGAACAAACCATACGTTAAAACTAAGCAAAAACAAGACAGCAAAAAAAGTTCATTATGACAATCAGCTCGGTGTCCCATTGGTGCATAATGTCTGCTCCTTGACAAACCGAATAAGCGTATTGGACCACTCCAAAATCTGCACTCGGGGAGAAACAATGGCATTCTTGCAGCCGTGAATAATGGGGCTTAATAAAACGACATCAGTCACCGAGTAGTGATTTGTACAGCCTGTTTTCTCTGTCACAAATCTACTCCGCAGCTCCCTCTCACTGAGAGAAGATATCGACGGTTGCAACAAAAGAAGCTTTGCAAGGCGTTGAAAAAAATCCCAGCTGGTCTTGTCATGGACCCATGCTTCGGAATGTATTATTAGCGTTGGAGTAGTATACTTCTTGCGACCGTCCTCAATCGGCTGGAGAAACAGTTCTCGCTGCAGCGGAAAATGCCAGGGGTCAAACACAAGTACACTTTGCACGACACTTTGTTTGGCTGTGGACTCCCGTTCCTCCTCCAGGGCGGTGACGAGTGCCGTTGCCCCACCAAACGAGTGGCCAGACAAGTTAACCCGTGGCGACTGGCGAAGGTACGCTTCAACGTCAGCTGCAGCGAATCCCAGCCCTTTCCAAAACTCCGTTTCGGACAGACGCTTCAGTGTGTGTCGTACCTCAAGAACCCGTTGGGCAAGTGCCTCCTCAGAGGCCGGGGATTCCCAGTCCAATTGCTTGAGAGGAAACTCTTGCCCTCCCGAATCACCGTCACGCATAAACGAGGCACTTCCATCGCAGTGTCCAACACTCACCACCACGAACCCACGAGCAGCGAGATCTGCCAGCAGACAACTATACAAACGATGATACCCGTAGAGAGCATGGCTGAAGACAATTACAGGAAGCGGCGTTTGAGTGCTGTTAATAAGAGGAATCGGTTTCGCACCCTCTGTGACTCGCAGTCGCACAAATAGCGTGTCCCTCAAAAAGTAAAGGGGAATCTTCGCATGAGAGGCAATCCCACTCATGAAACGCATATCATTAAAGGGGATGTAGCAAATACCTTTGCGCTGTGGAATTTCATTGGTGGGGTAGAAAACGGCCAGTGGCGGCATCGTCTGGTTGTGGCGACTATGCACGTGTGCCATGCCAACGTGGTAACGGCCGCCCACAGGCTCAAAAATCGGCAGCGGTAATAATGCAAACATGACGATTGTAAGCAAACAGCCCAGGAAACAAATAATTAGATACCCCAAAGCCACACCTCCACAGATGCATAGTGGAATACTAGAGATTAGAGCGACAATAAAGAAGATTGTATGGGGCGAGATGACGTAGTTCCAATATGAGTTTGGCGCACCTGCGAGAAAACCATCCATTGCTTTCATCACAGTTTTTGTTTTGTTTTTGTTTTTGTTTGTGTGTGCGTGTGTGTGTACAGTTGTGTGAGAGTTCCACTGATGCGTCGTAGGTAAAAGTCCTTAGCAAACCAAACAAGATATAAATAAAAATTATGCGCGGCAAGATAAGAGGTGAGAGGCGGGGAGGTTAAATAAACCTTGAAAGAAAAGAAGATATACGCAATGAAAATAAATTAAAAAAATAAGCAAACCAGCGGCTAATCCAAACAACGGTAATGCAATTCGCGCGGCGGGCATATCCTTGCCCCTGCTAGACTACACCCACACGGAGAATGAAAGAGCAAGCAAGAGAAACAAATATATATTTCGCCTCCCTTTGTAGTTTCAATATTTTTTCTTGAATCTTGATGCAGCATCGTTACCTGGCACATCTTCCGTTTCAGCATACCCAACCTTTTCCAGACAACACTATCCCCCGCCCCCCCCCCCTCCCCCTCCCAGCTGCTACTATTACTCGGCAAACTGTAGCACTTCTTTGGCCATCAGTGGAATAAGCTTTGCGGATTTCCTGGAGGAAAAACGCTTTCGTTTAATCAGGGGCAGCAGGAGACCCATGTCCATGATAGACTTGTGGTCCGTCCCACTGCAAGTTGTGCGGAGGCATGAGACACCAGCGGAGGAAAGCTTCACCCGTAGTTCCTCGAATAGTGCCGAGTAATTCTGGCGCTCGCACCATTCCTCGGAGTCAACGAGCTGCACCCGAGTGTGCAACGGCATGGAGATCTTTCCGCCTACAGTACGCTCCAGCAGGCCTAGCGGCCATGCATCAAGGGCAGTAATGGAATAAATGCAGGATGCAATTGCAGGAGTCTTTATGGCGGCAGCTAGCATTGTCAATGCGCCAAAGCCGTGACCAATAAGGTTGATTTTGCTCCCAGAAGAAAGAAATGACTGTAATTCTACAGGCCCAACGTGCAACTGTCGGAGAAGTTGCCCTCCGGAAATGCCCTCTATAATACCTACAATATCCTCAATACGTCTTTCCAGATGCACCTCCATGAGCTCTTCGCTGAGCCCCAGTTCTAGCAAGGACTCGTCCCCATTTCCACCCACAGGTGCGTGGTCAGCCCTCTTTTCAACAGAAATATCTATACAATCAGAATGAAGTACGCTATACACCAGAGCACCGGATGAAGCCAATGCCAGGGCGAGTTGTGAGTATGCCAAGTGATGGGCAGTTAATGCATGACTCAGAATAAATACTTTCCTAGGCGTGCCGTCATGTGCCATTAGTGAGACGATACTCGCGTTGCGAGTACATGGAATCTGCACAAGCTTCAAATGCTTCAGCCAGAGCGTGCCTACCCCGGCCGTCGCCGCCATAGCGTGGATGTAAAAGGAGTCATTGCCAGGAAGCCAAGATTCCCCCTCAATTGGTTTAATAAACGTTGGGTAGTACACAGCAAGGTCGCGCGTAAGGTGACGAATACCAACGTGATGCGTGCCTCTAGATTTCAGTGGCGCAAGCGGAAGAACAACGAGTAGCGCCATTGTACACAAGCTACCGGATGCAAGTAGCATCAGCGACCATACAGCATAAGTAGGTGCTATGAAAAACATAAACAGAGTCAGCAGCATGCCAAACTCAAGCGGCATGAAATGCAAGGACAACAACCAATCTTTTAAGGTGATCTTCATCGCCCTTAACGATTTTGAAGGCCGCTTCACACACCTATACAATGACGGCGCCCCTTGTTTCTTCTGGTACAAGTCATTAAATACAAATGAAAGATACAAAAATAGAGAGAAAGCACAAAACAGACATTATGCCCACATGAGGCTCTGCCGCCTTATTCCAACAAGCTGAGGAGAAAACATGAGAAGATTTTTCTCGCTGAAACACAACTGCACTAGTCAGTCTCACGCCTCAAGGGGGGAAAACAAATGAAAGAAAAAGATGTAAATATTTAACGCCAATAAACAAATGGACAACTCGTTCGGCCACAGTATCCGGGCTCTCGATAAAAGCTTACAAGGTAGAAAGGTGCGGGGGCCCCCGTCACTGCTGGCCTTCCAACGAAGCAAAATCAACTTGGCCTTCTCGCCGCGTGTTCCTTCCAAGAAGCTGCTAGTCACAAAACTCCCCTCCCACCACCACCAGCATTAACAAAAAAAAATATGTCCCGCCATATTCCTGTTTTTTTTTTCTTAAATATTATTTTATGTAATTTTCTTTTCTTGCCAAATAAGCAACGTGAGACACACAGAGAGAGAGAGAGAGAAACAAAGATAAAGAGAGCTGTGGCCTTCTCAGTGTATCAAGGGAATACCCACCACTGTTTTCGCTTTATACGCCTTGTATTGCTCGCCAAAAAATTCCTCACTTTCTAGCAAGGCTTCCTCGTAGGCGATGCGTTTGCGAAAGAAATCCAACATAACGCCGGCATACACCACAAAACACAACGGGTTTGCCAGCACCAGCTGCGAGAGGAGAGTCCGCCAAAAGAAACCAAAGTAGGCTGGATGACGCAGAACCGCGTAAATTCCATAGTCAACAAGGACATGACAGCTGCGCCGCCTTGTCTCAATTAACAGCGAGAAGTTTAACCCACACTGCAGCATCCCAACCACACGCACTAGGTAGAAAGCTACAGACAATACAGCCACTAGAGTAACGTTGCTATAGTTCAGGCGCAGAAACCATCCCGCCAAAGATCCTCGGGACACCTTCCAGGTCTCCGGGACTAAAATCCATTCTACGAAGAACTCTATCCACGCCGCAGAGATGGCCACTGTGTACGCCTTCGAGTTAAATAACAAGAAGGCATCTGGGTGGGTGTCATGACGGCCCAAGGATGCCGCCACTAGAAATTCGCTCATATGAAAAAGCACCGGAATACACAAGATGTAAGCCCCGGCCGCGTATTCCTCAACACTCGCAGTGTACCAGAGGCTGTGGCAGATCAACGCGAACGCAAACATAAAACAGGCTCCGAGACCAAATGCAATGAGTACAGTCTCACGGATCAGCTTATGCTCAGCTTCCTTTTCAAAATTCATTTTTTATTTACCTACGTGAGGAGTCTCGTAACGCTTGACCCTGATGAAACAGAAGGAGCGTGGGTGGGTGGGGCAAAGCAAGAACAACCCCACAAGGAAAAATACCCATCCATTACACCAAAACCAAAAATAAAAGAATGAAGAGAAATACCAATTTTATCAGAGACAACAACATCAGGTTTGGAGGGCAACCGCAACCAAACGATTACGCGACCAGAGGTCAAAGAAAAAGACACTATACGTATATAATATATAACATATAACTAGAGCGCACCAAGGCAGACGTCAAGAAAACAATAACTGTAAACCTGGAAGGCTTCTACTGCGGTCACCCCAGCAGTAACCGTAACTAACCACTGACTATGACAACGTGTCAAATGAGGTTACTCACCCGCATTATACACGTAAAAACAAAGCCAAAAACAATAATAATAACAACATCATCGAAGGAACGACGCCACGACCACTACGCATATACTACTAGGATTCCCCTAAAAAGTCCCAGAAACTCCCCCCCCCCAAATAATAATAATATAAACCGGCCAAAACCTCCACAAAATTCTCAGCTTCTAAACCACACACCGTGGTGGCACTGACAAGTTCAAAAAAAAGGGATAAACAGAACAAAAACAGAACATGTACGAATGCCTGTATACACTGGACCTCCTTCTTGTTTAGTTTCTCCACTCATTATGATCGTTGCCTTTGCTGGCGCGCCCAAAGGCCCATTGTCCTCTATAATATTCTTCTACAAGTTCATCTGGGTAGTCATGTGCACCACATAAAGGCATATACAATGGCATTCCCTTGTTAATCACTCAACGTGAATAACCGGCCTCCTCTAAAGCACGCCGCTCCGGGTTTACTAAGAAGCACGGCGCAGCCACCCACATGGTGTCACGTGAAAAGATTTCGTCGGCATTAATAAGGGAAAATTCATCGTACTTAATATTGAGCGGCAGTGGCATACCGAGTAGGGAGGTGTGATCCCATTCACCTCTCGCTTTCATTTGTGCCGGGGTGTGGGCGGCGTTGCCCTGCATCCATTTCAACCACATTGGTGAGGTTGTGTACGGCGCCTGTTCACGAAACCAGTGGGGATCCACGGGTTCCACCATACAGACGGTGAAGCCGCCCTGAGAGCGGCGTGCAAACCACTATTTATTTCCATTCTCATCCTTACCAACAAAAATTTTCTCATCCTTTCGGCGCCACGGTTCGCCAGTGTAGTAATGCCTTCGAAATGCACCCCAAAGTCCAAACATGCGGAGGTCATGAACCCACCAGCGAAGCCTGTTCCACGTGAAGGAGTCTCTCCACGGCACATCACTCTGTCGGTGATGATGACGTGGGAAGGCGTGAGGGCCATCGTGACACTTGGTGTACACAAAATTGTTCGTTCCACAAAGGGAGGCAGCCGCTGCCGTCTGTCATTATCTCTGCGCCATGGGGTTTGTACCCACCGCACCATAAGTGAAAACACTCGACATGCATGACGTGCGTGCACCTCAAAGACGGCGGCAGCTTCAAACCATGCCAGCAACAAAACTATTATTGGTGTAAAAGTAACTTTCTCTCCTACTATACCCTGTCTGCTGCTACAAATAACGGGGGATATGCCCCTCTGCACGAGTGGCAGAACCAAAAGGAAGCCATTAATAATGATAAACCAAGTGAGTGCAAAAAGAAAAAGGATGAGATAATAACAGCCCCACATGAGTAGACACCAGCACTCCGCAGTGAGGGAGACCGACTTTCAGGCATGAAAATCGTAAGAAAGCAAATGAGAAAACTTAAGAAAGTTGTGATGGGAGGGGGGGGGGATAGACCAAATTAATCGTTGCTTCTCTTCTCTTGTTTTGGCGCTTCCATCCAAACTCAGAACGAACATCGGGACATTATCACACCCCAGCGGTAAAATATTTTGCTTTCTCCTTCTCTTTACTTCTCCTCCTTCGTTCCATGTCCCGCCCTACCCTGTTGCGCTGCGATCCATTCTTTATTCCCTTCCACGCTTCCGGGAGTGAAGAGAACCAATAATTTTTCGCTCCTCCACTGCTGCAGTGACATCACACACAGAGAGTGGTTTATTGCAGCCGGGACACAGAAGTGGCTCCCCTTCTGTTTCATCCCGGCTAATCAATTCCTCCACTTTCTGATTAAAACACGTCTCACAAAACAAGGTCGAACAACAGATGGCCTTCATCGCATTCTTTGCCAGTACCTTGTCCCAGCCACACAAAAGCTTAGACTCTTCTGTGGGCTTCACATCAGCGCCGTCAACGGGGTCCTTGCTATGGCCGTTTGTACCACTCTTTAAATTTGTGTCAGACTTCTTCGGAACATCGGCCATATCAGCAGCAGTCGTCACAACACCGGTAAAGCTCGAGTTGTCGAGCCGACGTTTCACTAAACGCCCATCACGTGTGACAAATTTTGCTGCTGGATCATCCATCGTGCACTCCACCAGCATGGTCTCCGGAATACCCGTTGGAAGTGACAACACCTTCAGCCCCTTCGCCCCCCTTGCTGCCGGGCAATGCTGAATGAGATGTCCGCGCTTGCCACAGTTGTGACAAATATACCCTGGTGGTGGTGGACGAAACGAATCCTCACGACCTCCCATTGCGTTTTCCATGAGACGATTGCGGGCCTGACGTGTTCGCCAACCACCTACCTCATCAATGCCTGTTTCCGCAGCCACGGCCTCACTTAGCTGCGCAAGGCGTTCTTCCTCCGTTAACGAGGCGGAGGCATCCCCCTCTTTGGTGCCCATCCTTGACAAGGCACGCTGACATGGGGGATTATTACTTGCAGGCGCCTCACGCTCGCGCCTCGGCGGTGGTCTACCAGAGGCAACATGGCGCACCACCTCCACTACTGTGTACGCCGGAAGCTCCTCCTCCGGGTGTAAATAATCCGAGGTTCCTGAGACGAAAATGTCTATTTCTTCTGGGGACCCACTCAACTTCGTCGCAATCGCCTCCTTAATCTCACGACATGACATCAGACGACGGGGAACATCAATAATCCCAACGTGATTGCTGGAACGAAGCCTGAATGTAATTGTTGCCACCATAATCTAATTTCTTCTCGTCAAACCTCTGGCGTCTAAGACTATCACAGCCCGCAATAACAAGAACAAACGTGGTGCCTGTTAAGAACAAATTCCGTGCTAATCCTCCGTATGTCCTTTGTTTGTTGTCTTTTATTTATCCCCCTTCTCCCGCTTATTGCCCTTTACAGTGAACGCACACGCCCGTAGTCCCTTTTCCCCGCCTCACCAGACACACACAGCGCTTTTGTGCCACTTTTCCCGAGAAGTGGCGGCAATGCCTCTCCCGACCCGAAATAAAAAAGAAAAAAAAAAGATCAAAAAGGAGAAAAAGAGCACCAAAAAAACAATGAAAACCCCACCACCCAATAATAGAGATATACCAAGATTTAGATATATATAAAAAAAAATACACATGCATGAATGTAAAAGCCACACACCTAAGATGAGCACCACTCCTTTTTCATTCTCCAAAACCGACGTGTCGCAGTAGATGATATGAGAATATAATTCCTCTGCTTCGCAGAATGGTAGGCATAAGATGATGCTACTTGATCTTACAATACCGCCCAAGTCCTCCTTCTTCCTGCTTGAGTATGGCTCCTGATCGGACAGCATGAAACAGCAAATGCCGGCTCCTCAGAAAGTGAAGTGTGGCGCCCCAGTGACAACCTCAGTGCACTTTTATCAAAGAGAAACTTTATACAAATACCACCACGGTCTCCAACGTTCTGCGGAACTGTCCACGCAGAAATGACACCATACACCTTTTCCAGTCAATGTCTGTGTGCAGTGGGATAGACCATCCCCACAAGAAGTAGGGGGTGGTAGGCACCCGCCTCCATTGTTTTCATTTTCTTCTCCATGAAGCTATTCGCTGAAAGAGACACTGGTGTTTTTAGGAATGTGTTGTTGAAGCATCAATTCAACCCTCAATGGTGCGGCATCTCACTGCGCTTTCAAGGGCCAGTTACAGTGGCAGAAGAGGAAGAACCGCTAGCAACGTGGCTCATCCTTTTCCTGACATCGAATAAATACATGAAAAAAGAAATAAATCAAAGTGATAATGAACAAAAGTGAACCAACAAATAAAAAAATAAAAAATGGCGCTTCCTCCCAAGAGTGAAGGATGACAAAACCAAGTAGAAGGAAAAGAAAGTGATTGGAAACGAAACAGCGAGGGGGGGAGGGAGGGACAAGCCCTCAACACGCCTGTAACTACACATAAACGTGTTGTTACGCCTCCAGCTACATCATGACAAATGCACCCGTAAAAGTAACAACAACAATATACACCCCTTTCAATTTTTCCAAACGTCACCTGCCTCTTGCAATGGAAAAAAGGCGCACGTCCCCAGGCATGTTCCCGCCTAATTTTCAAAAGATACGGCAATAATTACTATTTTCACCTTCCGTAAAAATCTTCCTCAATGACAGACTTAACCTGCTCAAAGTATTATTCACCCCTCGCCTCCCCCTCCCCCCACATTCACTCAGCCCCTTGTTCTGCACCTTCCACTCACCAGTTCACTTTACCCTTCTTCCTTTTTTTCTTTTCTCTTTCACTCTCTCTTTTTATCTCTGCCGCATCTTGTTTTCGTTATCAATGACGCAAGAAGTTTGTATCTTACCCACAAGTTAGTTACTGCGTGATGCATAGACGAATCATGGCAGTCTCCACCTCCGTTTCATCCACGCTTGTATCCTCGTCATCCAACGACACCGTTACGACAAGCTCACAGAACTGCGTGCGGTTCTTCCAAAACGGCCGCGGGAGTTTCCCGCCCGCCTCAACCACTTTCTGCCGCTCAATCAATTGCATGAGCGGGAGGTTTGTGTTGGCATGCCTCTTCGATCCGTTCCACAGCATACCTTTGCCGACGCCAATACCAATCACCTCACACAAACCTTTTGTGCCTGCCGATAGAGCAGCATTCAGTTGTTTCTCAAGCATTGTGACAAACTCTTGCACGGTTGTATTTGTCGTCAGGAACACATCAATAGAATCATACTTCGTGAAACCGTCCGGCACACGAATAACCTTCTTTTTGTACGTGTAGTCTTGCTCAGAGAGGTATGTGCTGATGACCTTGGTTCGGTTCTTAATGGGTGTGTCACGCTCAAAGAGCACATAGTTGTTTGTCCCCACGTCAATCATTCCGTTGCGGAGAAATGAGATGTCCTTCTCCTGAAGAGCCTTGAAATACTCGATAAGCGCGAGCCCCGTAACAGCCGCGGTCGTTGTTGCAATGGCTGGAATAATCTTTCCTGCAACCAGTTTTACTTTCATTCGATCCTGCGTCGGAATATTATAGTTTGATGCACGAAGATTGCTCGCGGCAGCCACAAAGTCAATATGAAAGTTATCATCATCATCCTTTTCAAACTCCAGTGGAACGGCCCTTGTCTTGCGACAACGCTCCGCCACACTGACAATATTGTGAAGTACGTGCTGCAGCTGTTCCTCCTTCGTTCCCTCCGTATTGGCCGCATTATCTACCTCCGCAGCGTCCATGAGATCATCATCAAGGCCCTCCAGAGTGCCAGGGTGATACACTGGTACTACACGCTTCGCAATCATTTTGTTTAGCCACTCCGGAGAGCGATACTGCTGCATCCAACGGTTGTTTTCATCGTTGAAGCGGGGCTCATGCTTGGGCGGGTGCACACCGTACATGCATGCAAACAAATTGGCGGCGGCAATGATGAACTCAACGGCGTCCTTGTTGGACGTTATGCTTGCCGGGTCAACGTTCAGCGCCGTTGGGTATTTACGGTGGCCAGACCAAAAGTCGTCCCCGTTCTTTTTCTTGGCATTCCGCGGGAAGGAACGCTGCAGGTCCATAATACGATCCCGGAACAGGTGGAACATCACCTCCCACGCACATTGAAAGCATTTTTCCATGTCAACTCCGGTAGAAAGAACGGCAAGTACTTTTTGCAGCATATGCAAAATACCAAGGTTTTTTTCCACCAAACTAAGGCGCTCTCCTGGGCTTTCGGCCGCGTCAATTTCTCGTTTTACTCGTTGTTTAAAGGCACTAGGGTCCTCCAAGAGCTGTCCCACCGTCTGCATCGGAGACACAAAAAGGTCATCAAACTGGGCCCGGGACCACTCGATGCAGTGATCAAAGATGTAGGGAAAATTGCGTAGAGTGCACATGGGAATACCACCAGAGGCGTCTGCCGCGCCACCATCCGCGTAGGATGTGGTTTTGCCTGGAACGATGATATCAACATTGCCGCCTGTTCCCATCGTTCCAGCCTCCACAAGAATCTTGCGAAACTTCACGCATTGCTGATCCACGTACAACCTTGCCTCCATGTTGTCAAGAGCATTCACCACAACATCCAGTCCGCTCCAAAAGACATCGTGATATAAGTGCTCCGTGTTTGCGCCAATATGGTCCTGACGAGGATCAATAACGGCGCTCTTGTTCATGGCGCGCATTCGTGCTGCTGCCGCAACAGACTTGGGCTGCCCAACATTTTCCTCGCGGAAGAGAAACTGTCGACTGAGGTTCGATACCTCAATACGGTCATTATCAGTTACAAGGAGTGAACCATGTGGTCCACATGCCAATCCACATAGAGCAAAGTTTTTGATGTTCTCACATCCCAGCGCACCACAACCAACCATAAATATGCGGAGATTTCCCAGCCTCTCCTGAAACGTTTTACCAAGCAGAGCAATCAGGTGATCGTAACGCGAGTTACATGGCTTGTAGTCATCCGAATTCATGTACAGCGCACTGCTTGCAAGGATGGGGGCACAGCTGAAGTGAAACCATTGACAAATAGGTGTGTACTTCCCTGTTATTTTCACAATTTCTTGAGCCACAATAGCCCCAAAAAAGGCGCACAAAGGTTGAAGCTCCGCATCGGAAACAAGCGCCTGGGTGCGAATAAAAGACTCATCCACATGGTCCACACTGAGTGGCACATGTAGCGACGGTGGGGGAGCAGGGCGTGGAGGGAACTCCTCTCTTTCTGGTTCCAAAAACAACTGGTGCTCTGGAATCTTAATTTTTTCCTTTGCTGCCTTGTTTTTTGCATTAATGGTATGGGCCCAAGACAACACCTCCTCTGCTTCTTTCCCATCATGTAGTTTCGGAGGCCTTCCGTGTTTATCCACAAACCTTAGTAACGCACACAAAAAGAGATGCCACTGCGACTCCTCCGATCCATCCATCATGGAACCGACAGGAACAAATTGACCAGGACACACAACGGCCTCATTAAGTGTTTTGAATTCCAGTTGAAATACCTCCTTCAGTTCATGTATGAAACCACCGGTCTCATACGCAGAGTAACCCTGACTCTCAAGGGACGGGTATATGCGCACCGTATCATGGGGATCGTTAGGGCACACCACGCCGTTAAAGACACATTCATTCACGCTTTCTCCATTTGACTTACGCAATCCTCGCACCTCCGTAAATTTCACCTTGGTGTAGTCCCGGAGCGCACCAGGGGTTTGACCCTCGGGCGTTTCATAGCGGACACGCGTGTAGGGCGTCCCTGTCTTGTCCTGCTTCGTGAGGACCTCCACCACAGACTTCTGAAGCAGTGGGCGACCAT
Organism: Trypanosoma rangeli; assembly: GCF_003719475.1. Lineage (NCBI taxonomy): Eukaryota > Euglenozoa > Kinetoplastea > Trypanosomatida > Trypanosomatidae > Trypanosoma > Trypanosoma rangeli. Next base: position 100,587 of record NW_021705754.1, read on the forward strand.
CCGGGTCTTTTACAGTAAAGCGAGCGCCGTGATCGGCAAAGACGGACCCGAGCGCGCCACCTTGAAAGGAAAAAATAAATGATATAGGTGATGTCTGGGAGTGACAAAACTGATTCCACTTCGTGAGGGTCTTCAAGGAATACTCAGGGGCAGCAGATGTGAAGACGAGGGCATTGACTTGACTGACCACTGCCTCGCTGAGGGTGTCCACGACCCGCACACGAACGTTTGGGTTCAATTCAGCAATCATCCGCTGTGACGCCTCGGCTCGGGTGAGACCAGCACGCAGTGCTGCCTCGGTGACCGCAAAGTTAACGCCCATATCTTTTGGTGTGGACTTTGCCGGGTCACACAGGATGATTGTATGAACCCCAGCCATGGATAGATTCTTTGCTGCCTCAATTCCAACACCGCCGCAGCCGACAATGAGCACCTTGAAAGAAATGAGCTTTACCATTGTCTCCAGTCCATAGGTGCCAATTGTGCGACTTTGCTTGTCAAGAAACTTGGAGTCAACGACGTAGGAGGATGGGGTAGCGGTAGCTGCCTCCACTGTGGGCATCTCCGCGGCACCTTTTTCTGTCTTGCTCGTCCTCGTCATCGCTGTCGCGGTATTGTTGTTAAAGTTCAAAGATTGTGATGTGTGCTCCATTTTATAAAACCTTGTAGCCTTTGGGCAAAGTGCAGAATATCCAGATTGATGTTCCCGTGTGCGCTTTTGCATGTGTAACTTTATCCATTACAGAGGTGGAGGGATATTTAGGGCGCAGCGGGGCTCAGCGGATCGAAAACAACGCAAAACAACACACGCACACACATATTGAAACATGAATTAAAAATCAAGAACAAAAAGAAAACGGCCACACACAAATAAAAGAAAAAAACAACGACCAAAGGGGTTTATAGTCCCCCGCCGTCCCAACATGCATGACGAGTGTGTCTCGTTATCACTTTTGTTTTTCCTCTCTTTCTCTCGTCTCAAAAGAAGCCAAGAGAGTTTAACTCCCAGGATTGTCAAGATAAAAGCTGAAGTAACACACACAAACAGGAATGGGTCGCATGTGCGGGCCACCACTTTCATCACAATCGGCTTCGCTTTGATGGAGCAGTGTTACCTCACCGTCCTCGACAGTGTACCACCTGCGCCTTATCATTTAACTCGACAAAATTGTTTTCACGCAAAGTCCGGTACCACCGGACAGAACGTGGGCCCGCGTGCCAAATAGTGGTCTCCCGGTATGATCCATCCAGCTGAACTACGCCGCGCCTCCTCAAACATGATATCCAAAGAAGCATTCACATCCGTTGTTTTTCCCCATCGTCAGTAGCACTCAGTGACAGGGACGCAAAGACAATAAAGTTGCGTCACAAGACAAGAACGCCCCGAGTGGATAGAAAAACATTGAGGCTAACTCTGCCTATCGCTAGATCGAATATCCATGTCCCACTAAAATCAGCTCCCAGTTGCGAGACACCCAACCTGCTGGTGCCCGCTCCAAACTGTGCGGAGGAGCAAATGAGACACTCCTCCTCATATCCGTCCGTCACCATCACTGCGTCAACGTGGCTTGGTGGATCCATCACCAGGTCAATAACCCGCACATGCGTCGGAATGCATGCGGCACAACGGCTTTACAACACAAAGGAGAGACCTCTCAGCATGAGCGACCGTATCATTGGCGCCTTGACGTCAATGGGGGCACCTCCAAGGTAGCTAAGCCATTTTCCATGACGCAATTATAGTGCTTTGAGAGCCTCCTTTTCCGCCATGAGACGATGAAAAACTTGGCTGTATGCACCAAGACGACTAGCCCGCATTGCAAGATGCGCGCCAGAGGAGGATTACCCTTTCAGGCTCATTAATATCTTTGCTGTACTCGTGGCTGAGGTTGCTGAATCCCCCCACAATTTCACTCAGTGACTTCATAGAATTCACTGCCACAATTTCCATTCTTGTTGTACTCACCTCCCGTAGCATGCTATGAGTTTGTTTGAAGTTGTTAAAGCTCTCCTTTCTCGGACGTTGCAAAAGCCCTGGCCTGTAACCTTAGTTGAGGTACCATCCGCGGTGACTATTTTGCCTCAAACCTGCACGCCGCCCAGCCATGTGCTCCGCTATGCGGTAAGGGTTGTGAACTTTTGATCGGGAAATGTAACATTGAGTGCCGCCTCCAGTTTTGCATCGTCGCAGAACGACGCACCTAACATCCATTGCATGGTATAGAGAGTACCTGCCGCACCACTTATGCGCTGTGACGCAGTTTTCGCTACCATTTCGACGTCCTCGTGTTGGCGCGCACTTACTCCCGTGGCACCACACTGCATCGCCGCGTAGACCTTTACGGGCCTCCAATGCGCAAGCTCCAGCCCCTAAACGACGTCAATAGCGTCCGCTGTTTCATTGTTCAATCGAATGGCACACCAGTTCCACACATGGGGCAAATGCGTACAGTCGCGTCATTGCTTTTTGCAAATAGTGCGTATCTTCAGGATTTCTGGGTACAACACAGTCAAATGTGTAATTACAGCCAAGGTTTTGCATCCCTCAACTGAGGAAAGCAAGTGATCTCTATGCTATTCGAGGCGCGCATCATACGCATCCTGCCCTCCACCACCGTGCAGCGGGGGATCCAGTAGCAGAACATTTCCTGACCCACGTTGTCCTCGCGATTCACCACACCCTGATTCCCACGCAACACGGCTAGCTGCGTCGATTGTAGGGCAGGCTCCACCACCTTCACCTCCTGTTGCGGGTCAACATCCCCCGTCTCAAAACTTGTGCCGTTGAGAGAAAATTTGTAGCAGGGAAGAACATTTTATTCCTCTTTTTTTTTTTGCTTGGAATCACGATCAGCTGGTTGTCCGCGTACCACAGCTCCAGTACACCCGCATGCACCGATGCCGGTTCTGCCATCGCCTAATCCAGCAACAGCAGCGGCTCTTGGACGAACTGCTCGGAGAGAGCCTGAAAAAACTCATCATCGCACGTAATTTTTCCGTCGGCTGTAAGAATCCAAACCGCTGAATCGGTAGCACATCTTCTTTTTATGGCCCACCACCACCCACGACACGGCCGCAACGGAAACAACGAAGTCCTCCCCGTCTTACGGCTCCTCGTCCCCCGTCAGTGTATAACGGAAGAATGGGACAAACAGGCCAAAACATCGATTTTCATCAAGGCGCCCCTGCACATTCCAGCGCTCCAGTCCACAGTGCTTGTGCGGCGCGTCACGCCCAAGACAGAGTTTGGCGTTATTCTCTTCTGTTCCCTCATCTTCATCTGTTCCAGCTCTTGCCCTCAAGAAACGCATATGATCACGCAAACCCTCATCTCCGTACGTCTCCATTCCCCGTTTTTTTTTGTCGTTTGCTCACTTGCTTTCTTCTTCCCACGTTATATGCCCTGTGTGTTTGTATCCCCTTATTTGTCTCTTTTTCTTCACACAGAGTACGAGAGATATTACGGTATGAGAGCAAAAGAGCACCAGAAAAAAAAACGGATATACATATACGCATATATATATATATATATACTCCCCTCCAAAAAAAAAAAAAAGGCAAGAAACGGCACCGGGACACACAGGCAGTGAAGTAAAGACTCCTCCTTTTACCATAAATCCAGCACGCGGATTGCACAAAAAACCGGCATCACCCTTGGTAGCCTAGCTCGACGAACGAATAGATTCAGCAGCTGAAAATATGCGTATACCTTTAACTGTATATCAACCAAACATCAGGCATACTGTAAAATATTTACATCAAAGCTGCCATGCGTATCATTTTTTTTTCAATTTTGTTTTATTTCCTCATTAAATTTTCTGTAGAAGGTGACTCACACATTTAAAGAAAAAAAAGGAACTCCTTACGATATATATATATATATGCTTGGGATAAAATATAAATTAGGATACGGGTTCAATTACAACTTTGCCCACTTGGCATGTTGCTGTGCCCGCCTCCATTGCTCCCTTAACCTCTCTTTAGAACCCCCGGACACACCAGGCCTGATCACATGCAAAACGTTCGTTTTGTTCGATATGGTCTTTGCCTCCTCCAGCGACTTCCAGACACCTGCAGCTAGGCCGGCACACAAAGCTGCACCAAGCGCAGTGGTTTCGGCCATCATCGGAAGACGAAGTTCAATTCCCAAAATGTCTGACTGCATCTCCATCAGAAGATGATTTGCAGTCAGTCCACCATCCACACGAAGAAACTCCACTTTAACTCCCGTGTCTTTCTCAAGTGCCTCCAAAACATCAAAAACCTGAAGCACAATGGAGAGTAGCGCGGCGCGAAGGAGATGGGCGCGGGTTGTCTTCAACGTCATCCCCAAAATAGTTCCACGGGCAGAAGCATCCCAGTTAGGTGCCAGAAAACCGGAAAACGCAGGTACAAACATGACACCTTGCGTATCAGGCACAGTTCTGGCCAACTTCTCACAGTCAGAGATGTCGCCAACAAGTTGCATATTAGCTTTAAACCATTCAAGCGTTGACCCAGCTCCAGCAATGGAGCCTTCAAGAGCGTAGGTTAACGAGGACTTGTTACCAAGCTGATAGGCAACAGTGGAGAGAAGACCATGGTTTGAAAAATGCACCTTTTCCCCCACATTCATAAGCACAAAACATCCAGTACCATACGTATTTTTTGTCTCTCCCTGTTTGAAGCACATGTTCCCAAGCAACGCACCCTGCTGGTCACCTATGCACCCCATGATTGGTGTTGGGTGCTGCAGGGCTGCAATTAGTCCGCCTTCGTCAGAACAAACATCCGTAAACAGCTCGCTGTTGCTCCGGATCTCTGGCAGACAATCCATAGGAATGCCAAGTTTCTCGCAAAGCTCGACAGACCATTTGCACGTGCGAATATCCATCAAAAACGTGCAAGAAGCGTTTGTCACATCCGTCGCAAACACCTTCCCACCACTTAGCTTCCAGAGCAACCAAGCATCAACGGTTCCGAAGCAAAGAGTGCCACGCCGACGCGCCTCCGCCACCTTAGCAACATTATCAAGCATCCAGCGCATCTTAAACGCAGAAAAATAGGTGCTTACACGCAAGCCATTCGTTTTGGAGGCAAACAAAGGATCACCACCACCCAACTCTTTGATCACACGCAAAGTCACCTCACAGGTACGCAAGTCATTCCACACAATCGCACCACACAGAGGCTGCTGTGTCACACGATCCCATGCCACCGTTGTCTCACGTTGGTTCGTAATGCCAATCGCCTCAAGTTTTACAAAAGATGGGATCCGACGCTGTACATCTTCCATCGCAGCAACAATGCACATGCAGCTTGACCGAAACAGCTCCATTGGATCATGTTCAACCCAACCTGCCTGTGGAGTCAACTGTGCAATCGGCATCTGACACCGCGCAACCATGCGTTGCTCCTCATCAAATATAATAAAGCGAGTTGATGTTGTTCCCTGATCCAGCGCACCAACGTACTTCATGGCCCCCGCAGTAATATAACCTTTCTCACTCTTGTCTCTTGGAAGAAAAAAAACAAAACAAAACAAATGCAAATAAAAACATACACTGACATAAATTAAAAAAACAGTATTAAACAAAAACATCAAATATATGCATAACTACATCTAAGCCAATAATCACACACACCTCATCAAAAGCAACGATTCTAGCCTTATTATACTAACCTTCAAAGCGATAATACAACACCATTAAAAGGAAGCGAATAAGGCTTAAAAACAAAAAAAAATCCAACATATCCCCCTACACAAAAAAAACAACAACACACAAAACACTAAGAAGCAAATAAAAGTACGCAGCGAGGACGCACGTCAGAAGCCCTGAAGAGTCTCGTTTCACCGTCACAATATCAGTAGCGGAGCAGGGTCAGTGTCATCATCGGCGCTCACTCAGCGTCCCCAACGCCATGTGCTCTCGGTCAGTTCCATTCCCCGATACACCACTGGTGGGGCGTGCGGGGTACACTTCGACCTCCTCGCTTCATGCTGCTGCGCAAACATGCATGCAACGTCTGTAATGCGGCGAGAGATAGAGGAAAGAGATGGGGGGAGGAAGAGGAGGCAGGGAGTGTCATACTGCTTACGGCGTTGCGTGTGAATCCAGCAGTCACGCACGTTGTGTGTGTCCTGACGCATCATGAGTAGAATCATTGTGTGGTAGCACAGCAAGAAGAGGGGAGGGACAAAGAAAGGAGTGTGTGTGTGTGCGATCAGAGCCCGGCAACGTTGTCGCTCGGGCCTCTCCAT
>NW_021705755.1:0-12751 GCF_003719475.1 Trypanosoma rangeli
AAACGTTGTTTCTTTTTTCAATATATATATATATATATAATAAAAAAAAACTTTTTTTATTATTTACGCCGTCCTTTATAGTGTTGCTAGCCTGATTTTTTTTTTTTTGCCTATTACTTTTTCCGTTAGACTCGTTCGTTGAACTCCTTTTGTATTAGTAGTTGTGTGGCTACAACTGATGCGGATGTAGCTTTTCTCACGTGAAAGCAACCAATTTTACTTATTGTCCTTCCAACACCTTTTTTTTTACTTTGTTTATTTTTGTAGTAACCTCCTTGAATGTCTTTGGTTGCTTTGATTGCTGCAATGTAGCTGCTACGTCTTGTTACTTCCTGCTTTCACACACCACAGTCAAGGCTGCAGGGTGGAGAACAAACCCAGCGCCTCACAAAAGCGGAGCGGACACACACACACACACACGCGTTCAGCCTCCTTGATGGGTATTGTGAGAAAAAAAAAAGATGGAAAGGAGCAGAAACAAAACAAAAAAAATATGATATACGTGGATGTTGCAAGAGAAGCAAAAACACACAAAAAAAAGGAGACAACTAGCAAGAAGAAAGGTGCAGGGCGTGCCTTCATAAACTCCACGCAGGTACAATAAACGCATACTGACACATCCGTATGCATATATGCAAGTATATCTTCCCATGCCACTGTTTTCTTTTTCCTTCATATTTCGTCATGTTCAGTCACTTTCTGACTCACGAAGCTTCTGCACCTGCGGTACGGGCTCAATGCCCACCTTCCCGACCGCCGAGGAAGCGGCAGCTTCCTCTTCCTCCGTCAGTAACTCTTGCGTCTTACGTATCACTCGCAGTTGGCGAATACGATTGAACCGCAGGGTGCGTTTTACAGCTACAAATGACCCAGTGCCAATGACGACACCAAAGAATGCAAGTCCAACGCCAATGACCAGGGCGTTGTTTCCCCTGACAGTAGTGAAACTTTCATCACTGGTGGGACTATGCTGTGGAAATACAGTTATGCGAAATGGCGATCGGATTGCGCTTTGGCCGTCCACAAAAAGCGTAATGATGTCCTCCAAGCGGGTAGTCAAGACGGGTGCCACGTACACAAAAGTCACCACAGGAGCCTTAAATACGGGGTCCATGGAAAGGTATGTTATATTTTCAAAAAGCGCGCCAAGCGTACTAGCAAGATGAAAATACCGTACATCACCAGTGACGCCATTATAAAGGTCAATGAAACACTGTGTACGATTTCCGCTAGTAATTGCAGGAACTTTACAACCCCGTAGTGAAACATAAGCTGCATTAGGCCTCACTCCGGAAACAAACACAAACGGTGAGCCTTGCACCTCTTGCAGTTTCTTCCTCTCATTCCCAACTGCACTTGTCACAATATACACATGTAGTCGTTCTAAATTAATAGCGTCATTGACTTTAAGTTCGCAAGAAAAAAATGCAGTATCAGTTTGGGCCAATGCACGTGCAGAAATGGAAAAAGCGTTAGTGTTATCCACCCATTTGTTCCCTACTGAGTCTTCATCTAGCATCTCAAGGGTTATTCGGAAGTAATCCAAATTTAGTCTAACAGGGCCCATGGTTCCCAAAGCACGCACGATACAGGCAATGGGAACCGTTTCATTGAAGCACACTAGCGTGGAAAAGGACGCCGCTGGGTACAAATCCGGATAAAGTAAAGGAAAGGTAGTAGAATAGGTGTTGGTGTCACCTATAAGCGTCAGATGTAGTGTGAAATTCCCTATTGACATGCTTGGAAGACTTGCTGCCGTGAAGTTAAAAACAAGATCCCCTTTGCCAGAAATAAAGTGAAAGAATCCCATATTGTTCTCTTCGACAAATGCTACATCACTTGGATATACAACCGCACGACGATTGTTTGCGTCGTACAAGGCCGTTCTACAGGTTGTGGTGCCACTGAGAAAAAGACCTGCTGCAGGGACATCGCACAAAATGGGCCCCATGCGCACCGCCGCCCTAGTCAAAACAGACACCACTAAACCGCTATTGTGAATTGGGAAAGCATAACCGCCCGACGCGCACATTACGTCTACCGTGATGGTTGTGCTTTCCACGGCAGAAATATCAAACACCACCGTTGTCACATCGTCGTCACGCCGCAGTGGGCTCACCTTCAGTGCGGCCTTGGATACAGAGCTGTGGGCTGTCACAAAGAATTCACCCACGTCAAATGCCGTAGTAGGCTCTTGCTGTGCGTCTCGCACATTGATGACACATGAAGAATTCTGGTATGGTTCTATTACCAGTGGAGAGCACAATAGTTCTGATTCCGATGAGGCACGTGCCTCCGCCCCGCGAAGAAGAACGGACGCCAAAAGAAGGGGCAAATATAACAGCTGTTGGAGAAGCGCGGCGGATTTCATATTTCCATGCAGGACACTCAAAAAAAAAAAAAAAAATTTCGCTACGCATGCAAGAAAAAAAAAAAAAAAATTAAAGACAAAAAAATAAATAAATAACAATATGAACTTCCACGACAGAGAGGGTTTGTGGGAAGGAAAGAAAGAATAAATAAACAGGGAATGTCCAGAACAACAGGAAACGCCTCTCCCCACCCCACCCACCTCTTCACTCATAACAAGCACACGTGAAACCAAACTAGCACACACATTTGCACACGACTGGCATAAAACCAAGCATAACCCCTCTTTATGGGCAGGCACAAGCAGCTGCACCTCATTAACGCCGCCGTAGCGCCTCAAATCGCTCACGAAGCTCCTTTTCTTCTTGATCCGCGACTTCAGCATATTGAACATCTAGTAACGCTTCATCTTTAACCATCTCCATGAGCCGAGCCGCTTCGTCTTCCTCAGCACCCCCACTCCCAGCGTTCTCACTCTGCTGCAATGGATTCTGCCGGCCACCCAGAAAATCTACTGGACGCTGAACAGGAGCAAAGCCCAACGAGGAAATATCAGAGCTCTTCAAAACTACCTGCGCCCCATCACTTGTCGGTACAAGACCGCCTGAAGCACTAACCTCCGGTGCAAACTTCTTCGGCAATCTATTTGTTTGGCACACCTCTATACCAAGTCGGGCGTTTATACTCTGAAGGCGTTCGCGGTGCTCCCTGTCACGGTCCTCATTCGCCTTCTTCTCAAGTGTCTCCACTGCTGACGCATGAGCTGTACGCAAAAACTCAATCTGATCACGCAGTGCCAAAATAAGTTCCCGTTGTGATTCATTCTTTTGCTTTAACTCCCCAAACTCTCGTAATTCACCACGCAACTTGGTACACTCGTCGGTGCGCCGCTTGAGCTCTCGCTCCAAAACTAAAACTTTCGTGCGAAGAGACTTGTTTTCGTCCGCAAAGCCATTGAATGCCATATGCAACCTAGCTTCTCCGTCACCACCCCAGCTACCGCAAATAAAAGGCAGAGAGGAAGAGAAAGGAAGGCAATTTCTGAGTATCATTTCCGCTGCTGACATCATCGGTAGGTCACTCTTCTCTATGGCTAACCGCAAAACGATTTCAAAGACACTATCACCTCTGTGTTTCCCACTTCCTCGGACCTGCGTGGTTTATTTCATAAAATCATAAAACATGGTGTTTTTCTTTTTTCTTTTTCAAGGTGGGGGAGGAATAAAAAATCAAAACAATTCACTGCAGTAGTCCTCCCTCTCACATTTGTCGCTTTCGAAGACTAAAACAAAAGGAAAAAGGGGTTCAGGTGAAAGTGTGAACGCCCACTCACAGAGACGGCGGCACACCTCAATGCGCTTGCATCCACCAAAATTGTATTTTTAGATGGCACATTAATGTAGGCATTGCACCTCTTCCCTTACCCAACTAAAAAGAAAAAAAAAAACTTATTTTTTGTGTGTTCTCTTTCACCCACCCTAACAACTTTCCAGTATCTAACTCTGAACACACACACACACACACACGTCGCTCCCCCCCCTCCCTCTCTCTCTCTGTGTGTGTGTGTGTGTGTGTGCAAAATCATACAACCCACCTCATTTTTTAAAGAGCTTGAAACGGGAACCTGTAGCAAAGTTTGTCAAGAACCACTAAAGTTCAGGTCCCCCTTCCCGCCCTCGTTTCCCTGTGGTTCATTCAACACCTCACTTCACTTCCCTCACTTTTTTGTTTTGCGTTTTTCTTCTTCGCAAAAACGTCCCTTCACTCCTTTTTTTATGGCAACTAGGAGGAGTTTCGGCAATTAGAGGGAGCTGCATCGTCCGGAGTCTGTGGCGTGACCTTGGACGCAGCAGTGCTGATTGAGCCGCCACATGACGGTAGGGGTCCCCTTCCGGCATCCCGCCTAGCCCGTTCTTCGGCAATCTTCCGCGTGATCGCCACCGTTCGTTCAGAAACACCGAGGTTTCTGCTACAAGTAGACCTGGCATACGATCCGCTGGCAGCTGTAAGCATGGACAATGTTCTTGGGGGACAGACACGACTCTCTGATGCTACAGCGTCCCTACTTATGTTTGCGCTGGCCACGAGCTCATCACGAGGGGGCGTTGTTGCCCTACTTGGATGGTGTTGGCACAATTCATTGGTGGCTTCCCCCACCATCCCTCTCTCTTCTGATGTTTCTGTTTCTACTTCCCCGTGTTCACGAGTATCATGACCCACAACACCCATAAGATGCGGAGGTGGAAGAAGAGGTCGTGAAATGCGTTGCTGTGAAGCGATTGCGGTCTCAGTGGTGGTCACGTAGGAGCGCCTTTCTCCACCTAGTCCGTGAAGAAGCTTGGAAAGTTGTTCACAGCGTTCGTCTAGCCTCTCCTTTACCAACCTTGCCTTAAGGTGAACCTGTATAAGCCTCAATTGTTCTCGCTGAGACTCGATTGTGCGACTTTGCTCTGTTAGTAGAAGCTGTTCTACATGTATTTGTTGCTGTTGTGTATGCACCTGACTTTTATGGTTCCTCACTAATTCTTCTTGATGTTTGATTTGCCGACCCTGCATCTCCAACTGCTCTCGCTGTGCTTCAATGATTTGTTGCATGGTGCGCAGTTTTTCCTCATAGGTGTGGATGCGTTCTTTTTGACTTAAAAGGAGTGCACCCTGCACATCATTCCGTTCCTTGTGCTTTCGAAGAAGATTGTTATAGAGCTCAGCTTGCATGCGAAGTGCCGTGAGACGGCTGTAAAGGTTCTCAAGTTCCTCTGCCTCTGGGAACATCTCCCGAAAAGATTTAATATTCTTGGACTGCTGATATCGCCTCTGAAAATCCCGCAGACCCCATTGACGCTGCCGTATCTTTTTTAGCTCTAAGCCCAAAAACGTGGAAGGAAACTGCGACGTGATTCCATCGTCGTCATTCTGCTGTTGTTTATTCCCTCTTTCGTTTCCCTCCTCTTTCCGCTCTTTTTTTTGCTGTGGCTCATGTGCGTCCTGAGCATTCTCCTCCTCCCCATTCTGCATCAGGTCAGCAGACGGAGCCTTCACCTCGCACGCTGCCGCCTGGGAGTCGGGATGTTCCTTTGACTTCCGCACAAACAAGTAGCCTAGCCCAAGATGACAGTCCGGACACTGCAGTCTCCCGCGACAATTGTATGCATCAAACCATGGACACCGCGCGGTCTTTGTGCGACGCCGTACCTTAACAAAGGATTCTTCAACTATAAAGTTCCCTGGATGTGCAAACCATTGGGTAGAAGACGATGGGTTTTGCGCTTCCTCCAACGAGGCTGAAGGCGAGTTCGCTGAGGGAGCATCAGTGACACGACCCTTGGTACAACAGCTGAGCCCACACCCCAACACCTCCTCCCTAACGCATACCAGATCCACACGAGTTTCTTGAACACGGCTATAAGATGCTAACGCCCGCATCACTTGCTGATAAGAGGTTCTGTCAACAAAAGACATTCCACGCAGTGACGTATCCGTCGTATTTTGCTCACGATCCTCTCCGGGGTTGGTCTCTGGCAGGTCCCCTGTGCTGATGCCGTTGTTGCTATTAGGCAGTGTGTTTGTCAAGCTACTCGGGTCTGATCCCTCTGGTTGGAGCATTTGCGTGGTTTCCACACCGTTCTGCTCTTGCTGCCGCTGCTCAGCGTGTTGTGACACCACAACAGTCTCCAGTGTCAGCTGATGTGTTGCTGGTGGTAAAATGGATGCAAGTATTTCCTCTGAAACCGTGACGTTGACCTCCGCCACCTCATCGCCGCTGTAGCATGGCACAGAGGTCTCCAAAGCCAGAACGTCCTCTAGCAAGTATTCAAAGGCTGTTTCTGTGGTACCACCGGCGACAGGCAGCATGATAAGATCCTTGTGCGAGCAAATGGGCAGCTCGCACCTCGAGCAGACAAAATAGAGCGCGGACGACATTGCACTTCACGGGGTTTACAGTAAAGTGTGCACCCGTGGAATTGGGATTCCAACAAAATAAAGCTGTAAGAACAAGAGAGAGAGAGAGAGAGAGCACCGAATTAAATAAAGTAAGAAAAAAGGTTTCTAAGATCGCCACGGAGCCACTTGATACTTCTTGAATTTTTAGGTTGTTTTTTTTTTACTTATTGCTTTTCCCCAGCTCCCAGGAGAGTAATGAGGGCTGTTGATGGCTCTACTATAGTCACCTCTTGATGCCTTCCTGTTGAGCTCCTTATGAGTTACCTTCACTTTTCGTTTATGTTTTTTTCTGGTATTTTGCGTTCAGCGTATTTTTCTATTTATGTTCCCTATTGGATGCGGCGATGCAGAAGAGCTGAAAAAAGAAGGAAATTGTAAACGAAAAAACGTTGCTAACGAGGAGGAAGAAGACAGGGAGTAAAGAAAAAGGGGGAGGAAGAGATAATATCAAGAGAGAGTCATATCGCTTGTCGTTAACTTTGTTGAAGAACGACAAAACGGAAACACGCACACACAGTTCCTCCCTTAAAGAAAGCAAAAAAGATAATATATATATATATATATATATATAATTAAACTTTAAAAAACACTAGAAACATATACACAGTTGCATATATGCCCAGCAGTCTACCTCTCATCACCTGTTTTCCTTCTTGCGTTTTCGTCCGCGCTTTTTTGACCGGTTCATGCGAATCTCATCATCGGTGTCGCTACACGTCGTTCCATCCGCACGCATCTCACAGTACCAGTGATCCGTGTCCTCTGAGATCTTTTCGGGAACAATGCGCCACTTATCGCATAAATCGCAGCACATCCAATAAATGACCTCCACTTCCTCCTTATTCAAGGCACTGGTTATGCCATCACTCCCCACACGACGAGCGACGCCCCGAGGTTTTGCACCACAGATCGCATTTGTGTTACTGATACCATCGTCATTGCCAATGTTCTGCTTGGCATCCTCCGTCGTTGATGACCTTGTGCGTTTTCGTCCACAGACCTTTTTGGAAGGACTTTCCTTACTCAGCGCCTCAGCTACCGTTGCCATGGGTTCCTCTGGTGAGGGCGCTGGAGTTACCTGCTTCACAGGAGTGCCATTCAGCGACGCATTAGTGCGACCAGTGTTAGCGACCACTTCGGAAGGCGTCGCCACCGCCTCTAACTTTATGGTTGTGACATCTTCGGTTAGCCCTTCAGGACGCGTGACTTCACTCGGCGGCAATGACACGAGAGTCATTCGCGTCTTGGCACCTCCTTGATGTGCAACCTCCTTCATTCGCCGCGGCGGACAACCGAGTCGTCGACAGGGACGAGATACCCCCTCTTTGCAAGGCACTTCGGACACGTGGATGTTCGTTTCAGCAGGAAGTACGTTCATATTTTGTTGCTCCCCAACTTCACTCTTCGCATTGTCCACTTCCGCCTGATGAGGTTCAGCTTTGTTCCCCAGCGGTAAGGTGTTGTTCTGCACCTCCGGCCAATCCCTCTTTTGCTCTTCATGTTTGGGTGAAACGGAGTCGGTGTGCCTCGAATCCCCAGCCACAACAATTGAGGCCCGTACGACACTCTCGCGTTTTGCGCGCACCTCATCCGGGACGGTCAAAATGTTCTTTACAAATGCACCCAATGCCCTCTTACGCAGCGCAGACGTCAGTTCACGAAGAAGCGGGACAATCAACTTCGCGGAAGCACTGCTCTTATAAGTCAAATGTGGACCAACTGCAGAGCTTCGACCAAGTCGACGCCCACTAGTAGACATCTTCGTAGCTCCATTTTCAGTGCGATCGCTACTGGTGGATGTAACAACCGTAGATGTCGTAGTCGCAGCCACAGCAGATGCCCCTGCTCCAATGGCATCACGAAGAACCATATCACCCACAATACTTTCGTACGTATCGCTCACAGAAACTTGATCCACATGACTGCAAAAAACAGAGCCCAGTCCTTCCTGCTCTGGTACACTGCAGGAACCAATATTCAACGCCAGCGCACAAACAAAAGGTGCACCACCTGGAAACGGCTGATGGACACGTCGTAACTTCCCACAACCGTCACAGCTGATCCAACAGAAAGATGCAACTACAGCCTCATCGTGACGTATGAGTGTATCCAATTGCTGCGCAATACCCTCATTGAGTGAAACTTCTGCTGCAGATCTATGTAATTCATTCTTCTCATATTTGCTATCTGTTCCATTATGCGGTTTCCTTGCCAAGCGCTCACTACGCTTTCCATGGAGCTCTTTTACTAATTCCTTGTTTAGCCGTTCCTTAGGAGATTGCTGACTGCATCGCAGACGTGAGCTATTGCTGCTGCTACCACCTTCCTCATCCCCCCTGACACTGTCCAACGTGGCGTACAACTCCCCCAGCCAGTGATCCCGCAAATCCGTCCAGACGTCTTCAAGAGCACAGTATACCCACTGACAGGTGAAGTTAGCGGGGTTAGGTATATAATATGCGTTAGTCTCCTTTTGTTCCTCCTGACCGCGCCGCTTGGTTGGTTTCACAACATTCACAATCTTTTCTTGGTTTTGACGAAATCGAGGAGACCGCCACTCCTCCTTCAGCTCGTCTTCCTCAGCCTGCAGCCGTCGATAACGATCGTTTTTGAACTTTAATGCCGCTTTCTCTAACCGTGTTGGACACGCCGGCACCTCGTCAGGGGGATGCGTCGTGACGGGCTGCGCCACCCACCGATGGCACCGCACGCACTGCAAAAGAACTGACCGCGTAACGTTTGGAAATCGGTGGCGCAGCACCCAGAGAGACTCAGGCATAGGAATGTAACGCGCCGTGGAAACAACATCCTTCTCATTATCACACGCTGTGAGATGCAAGGTGGCAGCCTCAGTCCCCTTTGTACCGCTCATTTAGGGCCACTACAACCGGCTCTAATACAAAGCGCCCACAGGGCTTCAAGTTAGAGGGCGCGGGCATCATTAATAACAGCAGGAGCCCCCCACCACCACCACCACAAAAAAAAATGTAATAATAATAATAAACAATTAAACCAGAAAAGAAAAGAAAAAAAAATGGAAACATATTCGCACAGAAAACAGCGGTGACAATACTGAAATAAAACACAGAAAGAAAGAAAGAAAAACAGATCCACAAGATAAAGCGTGACAAAGTGGGCGCACGTATGAATGGGGACATTTTGTGTGCGGCTACAACTGGCTCTCTACGAAAGCACAGTTTATGCAACGAGGTAAGTGGACAGCCACAGAGAGGTTGAACCCGCTCTCTTTCAAAAAGAGGCAACCCGAGACCTATGCCCAAGACACCTTGATATGCACATATGTAGGCATCAATAGTCATCAAACGATGAATTGTTCTATTCATCTTTTTTATTAAAGAATTATAGCTCAATATGCGTGCTGACAGAAAAGCAAAAACAATAAAAACAACTTGAGTTTTCCATTATTATTGTGATTGCCCCATACATGGAGCAATCAAAGATATGCTATCATGTTTTGGAAAGACACAAACCGAGAATGAACAGATGGCAATCCACCAACAAGACACAAAAGGAAAGAATTTCATAAAAACAAATAAATCTCCAGCTGCATCGCTTTGGAAGTCTGAGAAATGGGGCACAAGGGGAGCCCCGAAAACAGAAGTGAGGATACGCAGCCTTCATTTCAAGACTGAAACCCATACAGAAGTGACACACCTGAAGGTTAGTAAATACACATATATGTTCCTCTACAAACACCGTAACACATACACTTATTGGTTGCCAGTTGTCATCAAAATCCACCTCTCACTCCCTACCAGGCCATCTTTTTCTCTCGAACACGCCCCCCCCCCCCCCCACCGTAACTCTCGCACCGTTTAGTCACAGGATTATTGCACGGAATCCTGCCTCAGTTTACACATGTTACACGTCTCAAACGTCTCGTCAATAATGCGCAGTAGCTTTTCGTACGCCACGTCAAGGTCTTTGTTGAGGATAATATGAGAAAAAAAAGTGGAATTTTCCTCGACAAACCGCAACTCCTCTTCAGCAGTGCGGAGACGTCGTTGAAGGACCTCCTCGTTGTCCGCCCCCCGCTTCCGAATGCGCTCGCACAGTTCCTCCATCGATGGGGGAGTAACAAAAATGTACAATACATTCAGCGACTCTTTCATATTGCGTATCTTTTGAACACCTTTAATGTCCACCTCAAGGATGCAAACCTTTCCGGCGTCCCGAACCACATTTATCGCATTCACACTAGTGCCATACAAATTCCCATGCACCTCGCAGACCTCAATAAACTCACCGTTGTCCCGCATGCTGTCCACCGTGGCACGATCAGAAAAGTGATACTCGCGTCCATTTTCTTCACCTTCACGCGGCGCCCTTGTTGTGTGTGAGACGGAATAGCCAAAATAATCCGGAAACTCCTTCAGCAAGCGGCCAAGAAGCGCTCCTTTCCCTACGCCAGAGGGGCCACAGACAGCAATTGCCTCTAATGGAAACTCACTCCTTACCATGCTATCGCCAAAAATTAATTTGTGCAATCACCGAAGACTTTTGTTTAATGATTAGGTACCGACACTCACTATCCCTTTGTTTCTTTTAAAAAGTCTTTCCTTATCACCCTTAACTTACAAACAGCCTTTCTCCAAGCACCACTGCAGCTAGAACAATAATAATAAAGCAAAAGTAAAAAAAAAAAAACGCAGCGCATGGGGTCCTGATATTTTGGTTACGGATACTTTAAAAAAAGGATCTGCCAAAGAAGTATTACTCCTTTCTTTTCGCCCCCTTTGCTTTGCTTACCCCTTTTTACTGCCCTACAGGTTTTTCCAGCAATGCACACGTCTCTCGCATTCTCTGAATGACACTCCGAAGCTCATCTGCGTTGGTCACTGCTGAGCTAATCTTTTGTTCAATGCCCTCACGTAACTCGGCCTGCTCCTTCTGCAGTGCCGCCAACACGGACCGCATCGCGTCAATGGCGCCGTCTCTTCTTTTTGGCTCATGTGCATGCATAATGGCCTCAAAAGGAAAACACCAAGGAGGGAGCGACTCCACATCCCGAGCTCTTAAAGAATGTTCACCCTCAGTGGCAATAGACCTACCCCGCTTCGCAACATCACAGCTAGAATTGTCTTCGGGTGCATTATCCTCATCTGGCTGCATGTGAAATGGAACACTTTTTTGTCCTGGAAGCACACAAAACGACGGCGGGGGCTCTAACTCTGGCTGCGGTAAGTTCCGCACGGCGGCCAGATACCGTGCCACATTTAACGTGGGATGAAAGATGCGTATCGCATCTCGCCGCTCTGCAACAATGGAAAATTCTTCAATATCATCAACGTTCACGCAAATTCCCCGCTCCTCCGTGCAAACTTCATCCATGTCTGCGTTGCGCTCTACAACAACTGTGGAGTGAGTTCCATCGGGTTCCTCCACACGCCTCTTTGAACGAGGTCTCGTTATGGCCGCTGCTGTGTAGGATGACGGCAACAGTACTGGATCGGAAGGTGCCAAGATAACAGTCGGCGGTGGTTTGGTCTGCCCAAACGTTGAGCTTAGCAACTGGGGCGGAAAATCGGCTCGTTTCTGCAGAAGCACCATGTGTGACAACGTAAAAGGTGCTATACCGAGCCACGGGCGACAGTGAACCTCTATCTCCACTAGGTGTTCCGCCCATGTATCGTCCATGATGAAGAACGGTGGATGTGTTAGCTCGCGGCGTGGCTCAGGAAAACTATTTGGAAGCTTAAACACCACACGATCAACTAGAGCATATAGTTGAGAGGCTGTTGCAGCCGCCTCCGCCTTTTCCTTTGCCGAGGCTGACAGCGATGCCACCTCACCCAAAGTATGCAACTCACGACGATAGGCCAGGTCCTGTGCTGCAGAGGACCCATCCCGAAGGTAACTGTAGCGTAGGTGCGTACAGCGACTAATCCCAGCGTTGTAGTCATGTGGATCATCATTGTTGCCTTCGTTATGTGATGTTCCCTTCTGACCCTTCTTCGTCGCGCGTCGCTGGGGATTTGCCTTCCTACGGGGGACCGACGGCAGTGTGGTAGATAACGGCGATAATGTGGAAGCACGACACAGTGAAAGCGGCAACGCGACACTCCCGACGCAGAAGGGAACCAACACGGCGCCCGTGTAAAGCACATGCTCCTGCTCCACTACCGCCGCTCCTTTTTCACCACCCCGCATCTCAGTGTAGTTGTAAAGCAAAATATAAATAACAAAAAGAGAAGCAACGTACGTATAGCTATGCCTACAAATGTGCAAAGAGAGTAAAGTACGAAAAGGAAGTAATAAAAGAATGAGGGGACACCAGTTTTTTAAATTAAAAATCCAAGGCTACCGTGTTTCATCGCAAGGGGCATGAGCAAAAAAAAATAATAATAATAAAGATGTCAAAAATATAGATAAACGAGAAAGAAAAGAAAAGTACAACGTCCCCCCCCCCCCCCAAAAA
>NW_021705755.1:12966-49823 GCF_003719475.1 Trypanosoma rangeli
CCCCCCCCCCCCCCCCCAAAAAAAACGGGTTGTAGAATGATGCGTAGGTGGAGGTACATCACCCCAGAGGAAGTAATGAATGCACCGGTGCCGACGTAGCACCACGCGCTAGCAGATCAAAACTCCCCATTGCAGTAGAATCCTTTACACCCTTCTGCTGGCGAGGTCCCAACGGCGTGGAGTAATCAAACATAAAATGAGTATCATAAATAAGGTCGTGAGAATATTAAAAGACACAGTGCTACTGACACAGCCAAGAAGAAAAACAACAGCAGGACTCACCTTTTGCCCTTCTCCTCGTCGCTCCTTTTCGTCAAACGACCACCGAGATGCCAACATACCTTGTGCGGAGAAACTGGAAGACTACAGTGGCGACAGCACGGAGCGTGCCTGCTGGTCTTCCCGAGTTGGCCGCGCCAACGATGCCGCGTTGTCTGCCCTCTGTGGCGTTACCATACCATGCCAGCGCGAGAAGTACTCCACGGAGGAAGACACAGACGTGAGGTCAAAATGCGTCGTCGTGACATTCGACATTGAATGCTTAGGCAACCGCATCTCCGACACAGAATGGAATAGGGTATTAAACGCAGTGAGAGCTATCGGGCGACAACACCGACGGTGGTATCGCCTCTTGGTCCACCATACGCCTGCGTTTCTCCCCATTTGGACCGTCAAATTTAGCATATTCACGACGTAAACTATTTTTTTTTTCGGCCTGGGCACGGATGGCAGCCACCTTCGCTGCACTAGGATGCATGAATGCTTCTTTTGATTCCGCAGCCTCCGCCCAACCCCCCTCATACCTCCCCACCACGATCCATTCCCCTATACGGTAAAACTCGTGTCCCCTCCCCGTTACGTCCGTTTCCCTTGAAGGACTCCTCAAGACATTCAGCGAATTCCATGCATCGCCGTCACTTTTATATTCGTCCTCCTTGTTGTTGTCAATGCTGTTTGGTACGACAAACGATCTCTCTGAGGTCTCGCGGTGTCTTTGCTCTAGAACCATACGACGAGCCTTGGCGGCGACAATGCCCTCGATAATGCGATCCGTCACCAGATCCTTCCGAGTAATAATGCCAACGATGTGGTTTTCGGAGTTGACGACAGTCATATGGCGTAGGCCGAGAGTGCGAAACATAGTGTAGGTCCGCGGAAGTGTCGTAGTTTCGAGCACACAAAAACCAGAATGATCAATGTAGGGTGAAAGATCAATTCGAACCTCTAGTCGCGTTTCTAACGGCGGCACAGTACCCAACAAATTATCGTAAAACAGACGGGCCTCCACTTTTTTCCCAAATTCATAGGTACAGGTAGAAGGGTATGGCGTGAAATGCACGTGCCAAAGGAGAACCTCCAGTTGCTGTCGCACAATGATACCCTTGTATACTCTATCACGCACGCTTTCAATAGGAAAGGCGTTATGGCGGGTGCTTTGCAAGACGTGAATAATACGCCCAATCGTGCACACAGTCTCCAATGCCACAACAGGTGATGCCATCACATGACAAGCGTCAAACATGGGGTACTTATGAATTTCATTCTCAAAGTCAAGCATAGGCACACAACGCATTTGGAGTAGAATCGCATTAATATTTTGTGTAAATATTTCTGCTGTCTTCTTGGCAATGGTAATACCCATCATAAGCGGTAGAAGATGCTGAAAGTCGCTAGTGGTTTCCATCAGAATCGTACAAATAGAAAAGGTAAGACCCGTCGTGCCACCTAGAAAACTACCAGCACCGATGAGAGCAAAACATCCTGGATCCGCCCAGACAGAGGCCGCATGGGGCCCTACAACAGACATCGCCGCGTAGTGAACACCAATTCCAACCAATCGACCAACTGCAGCACCAATGACAAGTCCAGGAAGTAGTGTGTCGCCACCCAGCGATACACCAAGAAATAACGCGGAAGCAAGAAAATAGTTGGTTTAAAAAATCAAGAGCACAAACGCACCCAACATCTCTTCAGTATGCCAACTAAGTAGAGTTTGCACCACGGAGTCAGCATTGGCAAAGGCAAGCGAGGCGTAGGCATGAAGCACGCTCAATATTGGTTTCTCATGCCACACCTCGTTATTGCTTTCCTCTCCTGTGAAAGTGGGAGCCTGGCAGAAAAATCCATTGGCCCCATAGTACGCAACAACCGTCACATTTCGGGTTGTAATCAAAGTGGAGGGAACAGCTACGCATGGCCCGCCCATCGCATTACGAACCCTAAAGAGGGTGAAATTGTCATTCTTAGTTTGCTGTAATGTGGTCATCTGCATGCGACTGTTTTCAACCCCTGGCGGGATTGACGGGGCCGGGGCGGGTGGTGACCATCCGCCGCCACCCATCGTAACCACCACCCAGTAGTTGATTGACACGTAAACGCCTGTAAAAAGCACAGGCAACACATATCGGACAGCTTTTGTCTTCAGGCTCCACTCCAGCCAACGCCGAAACTTCAGCGCGAGACAGCTTAATCGGACAAAAAGAACCGCAGCTAAACCACAAAAAAAACCAATAACAATTGTTGGAATAAAGTAGACAATATGCATCCGCACCACCGTCTCAAATGGCACGCGAGAAACAAAGGACTGAACCATCTCAGAGATGAGTTCCCATTGCGGATAGGATTGGCGGTCACGAAGACTGAAATATGCGAAGAAGGAGAAGTATGTTTGCAGCGTCAAGGAGGATACTAAAGACGCAGCAAAGACGTAAAGGGCAAACCGCACGGGAAGAATAGTAGAGATAAGTTCCATTACTACCATCAGTCCACCAATAGCCACACCAAATGCCGAGGCAACCCCTGCTGCTGCCGCGATCACAATAATAATTCGACGATCGCGCGGGTTACGAAAGCATTCGATAACAGTTACACTGTCACATCGAAAAGAACGTCGTCGAAGAGCCTGGGCACCAAGCATGGCACCTGTTAGAATAAGTGTGCCACAGTGCCCTGTGCATGCCCCACTTGCAACACTGAAGACAATGAAACCCACCTTTGCCAGAAGCACTTTAAAACTATCCAGCATAGGATAGTTAACACCATTCAGGTACGCCATCACCTCAGGTAATCCGGACCCGATGCTCTCAGGGACGAGGTAACATATAAGGCTTGAAATCACCGATAATACCATACTAAACGAAATCCACATTAAGTACCCTTTCGCGGTGGAGCGCGGTTCAATACCGTATAGGCCAACATCAGCACCTTCAAAGAGGGCAACAACATCAAGGTCCGTGCGGTTTGTCATTGCATATCGATTTGGATCACTAAATGAAAACCCTCTAAGTCCAAAGCCTAATAATTCGTAGCGTATACCGTTCAGTACATGCAACAGAGAAACTACTGCAATGGCGATGACGCTCGACGCAATACCTAATACAAACACAAATACCCATATGAACCAACGAGGTTCTTGGCTGCGGCTCTCCAGGTGGTCCTTGTAAACTATCGTTGCAGGTTCATGTGTATCTACAGACTCATACCGCTCCATCTTCAAGCGTTCATGTGGCAAATAAAAGCGGTGGTGTTTCCTCGAGATCATCGTCCACAAACGCCTCCGCAGCGACGTGGCCTCAATGTCCTGGGGAAGTTGGGAGGAGCACGACAGCAAGGAGTCGTCACATCTCTCCGCTATTTCCTCAGCCACAAGTGGGGGTGTAAAGAAAGACATCCCCCTCCCTCTCCACCTCTCTTAACCACGGGCGCACAGCAGGTCAGTACACAGAAAGAGAGAGCCACAAACACTTCAAAAGACAAATATATATATATATATATATATATATTGGGTGTGCCCTTCACCTTCAATCCTCCTTGTGCAAAACGAGGAACAAGTTGCCACTTTGCGTCTCCCTGTTTGTTTGTTTTCTACTGAAGAGAGTCATGCGACGATCGAGGAAAAACAAAAATAAAAATGAGGCGTATTGGTGGAAATGTGTGGGTGAGCAATGAAACAACGCGGCCGCAACCAAACGAGCAAACAAGCAGCGCAGCCGTGGCAGCCCCTCCCACAATGGGCAAGAACATTTGGACGCTCTCGCCTTCATTTTTTATTTCCCCCTTAGGGAAACATCGTCGGTTACGCAACCACAAAAAAAAATAATAAATGCGGCAAGATCCACGCCAATCCCACACCCTTCGTCTCCTGTTGTTTCCACCGTGCTGGCGCATTCCACCCCACTACCAGCACAGACCCACAACAACAAAAAAAAAAAACATCGTCTCAACTGCAGTAGGTATCGTACAGTCGTTCCATAAAGGCAACGTACGCATCCTGGTCCTCACGATTCCCCACAGCCATCAGTGGATGGCGACTGTGTTTCAGTTGCAACACCTCCACTGCAGGGATCTGTGGACACTCTCGCTTCACAGTGTCAATCAGTCGATGTGTAAGTTTGTTTGGAACCCGGGTGTCTTGTGTTGACATCACAAATGCGATGGGGCAGCGAAGTTGCACCCGATCAGGGTCAAAGGAATACGGTTCATCCCCATCATAGTCACAGAAATTTCGAACAAACCACAACGAAAAACGTGGAAACCAACACGATGATGCAATCACATTATGCAGCGTATCAAATGGCGCCTCAACAACAACAAGAGAGACGTACTGTGCCAATTCAAGCGGTAGTTTCATCGCTGTGTAAAAGGTGGTGGTAGCCCCACGACTACAACCAAACAACACAAGTTTCAAAGGAAGTAATCGCCCTGGTAATGAGTGCGGCGCAACGTCGTTGTCACCCTGTGAGATAGCCGTAGCTTTATTTATGATTCGAACTGCTCGTCGAATCTCCCTCTGGCATACCGCCTGGTCCCTTTTTCCACCGATGTTTGTCATCCGCATCTGTGAGTATGCACAACGCCTAGGGTGAACGGAGAAGGCAATAGACGTAAATATCTCCTTCAGCATCAAGAGCCAATGCAAGGGGTTGAAGCTGCACTTGTTATACACTATCTCGTCCATTTCAGGAGATGCCATAACATTGTGCAGAAGCCTCGGTGCCACACGACAGCTAGCATGGTAAAGCAAAGGAGGGTCTTCCTCTGCTGTCAGCATACACTTTTCATGCCCCATTTGAAAGGCTACCAATTCGGCTTCTGAATGGTCTTCGCTTGCCACCAAGCCAACATGAGGTCGCCAGCTACACGTATTTTCAAGAACATCTACGCCATCCACGCCAGTGTAGCGCGAGAGCTGGGACCGCTGAGCTGTGATACCGGGAGTGGCCACTGTAATGATATTGTGACGGCATGGGGGACTATCTTCATACTGTTTTAGCCTTGGAATCATCCTCCAGTTTGTTTACCTGTAACGCACCACCGCCACCACCACCAAAAAAAAAAAGGCCTTGCCGGCCCCACAACTCGATACAACTCGCAGAAAATTAAAACAAAAAACAAAACAAAACATGAAGCAAAGGCTATTTTCATTTATTCTCTTCGGTTAGACAAGGACGTAAAACCTTTTTTTTTTGATTGTTTGTGTGTTAAACCTCATCCGGATATTTTTCTTTTCCTTCTCCCCACCGCCAACTCCCTGTCTCCTGCCTCCTCAATAGAGCTCCTCAAAGTCATCAAGCGCGGCCAGCGCGGACTGAATCTGGTCACGTTGCCTCCTTTCCTGCGGCTCATCCCCTGGGTCATTATCATCGTAGTCATCCTCCGTATCGCTGATTTGGCCGGCCACCGCAGTGGTTCCATCTTTCTTCTTCAACGCAGGAGGTGTCGCGTCAGTTATGGTTGTCGTCACCAGTGATGTCGCAAAACCTAAATCGGCGGACGCCGCCACCTTAATGTTCTCTGTATCAACACCAATAAGCTGCAACAGCTGGTCTGCCCGCTTTGCCTCCCGATTGCGCCGCTCCTCCGCAAGCGACTCCAGCACCGGGTCAACGCGAGCGCGGTAGGCAAGATACTCACCAAGCGTCTCCTCCACCTGTTCACGGATCATGTCTTGCACCTCATCTGTGTACCTCGCTGGGGCAAAAAAGACATCATACGCCGCAGTTTCTGCCCCCTCCTCGCCTCCTTGAGCACCAGAAGCGCGTAAAAAAAAGCGCGACGCATACAGAACCTCCATCCGATGCATCTCGTCGTAAAGCCGCAAAACCTCCAATACCTTGCCCTTTGTCATTTCTAACAGGGCACGACTCTTCTCATACTTCTCGGTGAGTGGGGCAAGGTACTGCTTCTGCTCTGCAAGGTCATCATTTATAATTTTAAGCTGCGTCGTTTTGCCAATTTTCTCTCGCCCTAGCGTGACATTTAACCGCTGTTGTTGCTCCTCACGCTTTGCGGCATTAAGGATATTGTGCATGTTCGCAAACGCCGCAGAGCACAACAGGCCACCTGGACGTCTCCTGCTTGGGGTCGGTTTGGCCTCTGTGCGGCTCGCAGTTGATTCGGTGTGGCTTGTAGCTGAACTTTCTGCTTCCTCCTGCTTTAGCAATTCATCCAGCGAGGTCTGCAGACGTGTCCGTTCCTCTTCTAGTCTGGCGAGAAGAGACTTAAGGCTGTTGTAGCCTCGCTCAACAATGCGCGTGCCTTTACGCAACATTTCAAACCGATGAACCATCGTCGCAGTGTGCCGGTACAGTAACTCGCGTTGAGCCCTGGTTAGAGGCTCTGGGTAGTCCTCGTGGAGACGCAGTGTCGCAGCACACTGCATCTCTTCATTGTCGCTGCTGGTTTCTAACGCTTCCTCTCCCTCCGCTTGAAGCGCACCTAGATTGCCGCTTCGGTTTTTGCCATGCATGCACAGACATGCATGCGGCTCCGACACGGATGCTCCGACGTGAGAATCCACTGCAGCAGGCAGCATCTTCTACCACTATTTTCCCTCTTTTTTATCTGTTTCTACTATTAAAGCGTAAGTGAGTGATCAAATATATAGTTACACATATATTGTTTTTTTTTTTTTTTACTATAGCCGTCCAAGAAAACAAATCCGCAGCAGTAAGAGGCAGATGGTGAGAAATGAAGAAAACAAAAACGCACACAGCAACAAAAACAATCAAACAACAATGCAACGATAAAAAAGAGGAGTGCGTGCGGGTGAGCAAGGGGAACGTGGAAAACTCACTTACACAAACGATAGCAGACTCCATTAGACATATTTTTGTCTTGTTTTGCTTTGTTTTTACACTTTTTTTCCTTTCTCATGGCAGTATAAGTATATGAAAGGAAGTATGAGAGTTAATCTCAAGAATTGAGGAGGAATGCTCTTCCCAAGGTGTCCCACAACCAAACCTCAGACTTGTTGTATTCGTATTCATTTTTTACTTTTGTAAGCTCCTTCAATGCTCTTGGACGGCTGCTTCATCACAGCATTGGCCCTTTTCCAGCTGCAGAACGTGATGACCTTGCTTAAAGGACTTTTCCGGGCCAACGTAGCGCTCCAGAGAGGTCGCAATAATGACATTAAGGTCTCGCACCAATGCCGCATCCTCAGAACTGAGACGGAGTACTCCACGGTCGCACAGCTCCCACACACTTGTTGCTGGAGGAAGAGGGGAATCATGATCCTCGTGCCCCGCCGTGTTTCCAGTCTCACCACTGTCCATGTAAAGTGCAGGACCAACTCTCCCTTTGCCGTCAAATTGGGCAAGATAGTTGCCTATGGTGGTGAGTGTTCTGTACATATCCCGTCGCAAAAGTGCATTCTCGTTCCGTGCCAGACAAAGTTCGCGTCGCAGACATTTTGTCAATGACTCGTCGTTAGAGACGTCAGTACTTGTGTCGTCTCTGATCTCAGCTTTTTCTTGAAGCCGTGGGTTGGTACAGGCAGTAAAATGATGGGGTGGCACAGGTTCTCCTTCTTTAGTCACTTTCAATAATGACGTCTTCGGTAGATAGCAGGCACACCGCCAAGCCGCCTCCGTGGACTGTTGTCGCTCCAGCAACGAAGTAAATAGATCTGCGGGGGTGACACTTATCTTCCGTCGCCTGTTATCAGCGGGGTTTTGTCGCTGCCTACTCATGTGCCTCTGCTGCTGCCGCCGTACACGCATCTCCGCTAGCATGCGGTCAATCTCATTGTCGTAAAAGTACGGACCCGGGGAGATGAATGCCATTCCCTTGCAGCCTGCCGAGTATTTCCGTGCAATCAGCAAAAACACAGTCTAAAAGGCGCATCGCCCTCAGAAGGGACAGGACCGCAACCCAAGCAATCAGGTAAAAAACAAGAAACAAATCAACGCACAGACATACAGACAAGAGGCAAAATAAAAGTAAAAATAAGCGACAAATTGTTAACATCACCGAGGGTATTATCCACACAGAAGCTGTTTCCTTTGTTCCGTTGCCGTTTCTGGTACACTTTTCTCAACACATATAAATATATACGGCCCTTTCATCAACCCTTTCTATTTCTTCTAGCCCTTCTCTCTTACGAAGGGGCACATATATATATATATATATATATATTATATATATATATATATGTAGGTATATATATATATATGTGTGCCACGAAGCAAGGTTTCAGACACACAGACTCCTCTACTCGCCAAACAAAAAGAAAAGGAAAAAGGGTGGTTGAGAAAGCTATTTGAAACAAATCCAGAAAGTTCTACAACGCCTAAAAGTGCAAACAATGTGTGAGAAAAAAAAAAACAGCATTGATTGCATCGGCAACTGCACAAACTGACACAGACACAGATGCTCTACGCACGCACAACTGCCCACACCCATGCATCTCTCTATCTCTCTCCATTCTCAGCAGCACGCCCACACGCAACAACAAAAAGAAAAAAGGTTAGATATATGTGTGTGCGTGCGTGGAACGTAGATAATAAACAACGAATATAACAACGACTAGTAGTAAGGGAAACCCCCTTGGGAAAAAAAAAATGAGAGTGAGTAAAAAGAGGAGGGTCCAAGAAAAAACCATGCTGTACGCATATAGAAACATGCAGTAAAAAAGTGTCCCTGCTTTTGTTCGTATTATCTTGTTTCTCTGAGTGAGCAGAAAAAAAGGTATTACTGTGTTCATTTGCGACTTTGCTCGCATTCCGTCCAAATTCCTCCCCTCCCCCCCCCCCTCGTTTCTGTGGCTTGAAGCTATTGTTCCTCTGCTCATTTTGCCCTCCTTCACTATTTATTTTTCTCTCTTCTTTCTCCGTTTCCCTGCTTGTCCTCCTCACGTCACAACAGTTCCCGTTTAGCACAAAAACAAAAACAACAGCACGAGGAAAAGGAGAACGCCATAATATATATATATATATATATATATATATATTAACATGAACAAAACAAGAAATCGCTACATACGTGCAGCACGCGTCAGGTAATCCCGTCCCTTCTCTCTTCCTTCTTGCCTTCCCGTGTGCGTTTCCAGCTGGTGCTCCTCACGTGCCCCTCTCTCACGGCAATCCTCTTTTCCCTCATACCTTTGGGGCGTATGCCTCTAGATGAGTGCATGCGATACGTCAAATGCAAAATGTGGGAAAAAACCATCAAACGAAAAAACGACATGTATTAATCGCGGGCTAACACCGTCACAATCTCCTTCACCTCCTTGCATAGTACATGTTATACGCAGGGAAAAAGGAGTGGAGGGGCGTTGAAAAAGGTGCGATCCTTGTTTGCATCCCCACGAGAAGCACATATTCCCACCACCACAAAATTTCATCAACAGCCCATATCCTACTTTTTTTTTCGTTTAAGTCGCGTTTTTTTTTTTTTTACACCAGTGTTCAGTCTCGCCCATGACATGTTCAATCCGCTCGCCTGCTTTTCCCCCCGTGTGTCAGTTCATCCCTTCTCAGTTTATTTCTTTTCCTTGCACCTCCTGGTTCCCCTCTCCCCTTCCTTGTTCCCATCTATACTCACTCCTTTTTCTTCCCCTTCAGAAAAAAAAAAAAAAAAGGGTGATCCCTCTACGACTGAGCCTCGTTTTCCTCGTCGTAGTACCACTCATCCTTCTCCGGATCGTACCACATCTCGTTCGTCGGGTCATAGAACTGGCAGCTAGGAGGGTGGAAGTATAGGTTCTCCTGCTCTGAGTAGTAGAAGGGTGTACCGTCCGTCCTTACCCAATTACCGTTCGGCAAAATCAGTGGATTGCCTTCGTCATCAACCTCCTGCTTTGAGGTGGCGTTTGATGCCGCACGCTTGTTGTCGCTGCCGCCCTGGCCTGCAACTACCTTCCGTGGCCCGGCCGGTGATCCAGTGTCAGTCACCTCGCCGTTGCCAGCGCGACCCACAAAGGTTGTGGCCTCATTTTTTTTCGTCTCATTAGGCTGCTTTGCGCGTTGTTCAGTAGGAGCGGCAGCGGGCACAGTGGAGATGTTGGGGGTTGGAGTGTTATCCTGCTTCGTGGTGGGTGGCTGCGTAGTCGGCCCCTTCGCCTTTGAGTTTTTGCATCCCATTTCTCTTCCGTGATTTGTTGCAGGTTCACGAGGAAGGACGTGTGGAGTGGAACACGCTCAGACTTCCCTTTTTGCTCTGAATGAGCAAATAAAAAGGCTGGCGCAAATACCAAGTTAAAGCCTCTGTGGAATCAACAAACAAGGACATTTTTAAGGCAAGACAAAAATGCGGTAGGGGAAACAAAAAGAAGGCAACGACAAAATAACCCGCTCGGCTGCGAGGGAGAGTCATTAATGTTCACCGTAAGGAAAAACAACAACAACAATAACAATAAATTCTTTTTATTTTGTTGTATTTTTCTGACGCTTTATTTCATCGTAAAAAAAAAATTTCCACTCCTTCTGTTGATGCCCTTCACTTCCACACACACACACACACACACACACACCACCACCGTGTTGTTATGCGTCCTTAACACCGTGTTTTGTTTTGTTTTGCCTTTCGTCGTTGTACCCACCACCGTCATTTGGCTCGTTGGTACACCTCAAGTGGTGGAAGTCGCGAGAAGACCTTGATACATGCCCGCACGCATAGGGTCGACCCGCACCAACTCCGCAGCGAGTTCCCGCAGGCACCATCCACGATCCTCCTCAATGTCACTAGTGCCACTGAGTGAATCATTGGGGCATAACGCTCTCCGTATATCACGTACCAATGCAGTCACTGCCGCCGCCGTCCTATTCTTCACGTTGTCATTGCTATTTTCGGACACGCAGGAAGCGAGTAGTGAGGTAAAAAGGTAGTAGCGAGGCCAGTACATATCTGCCTCATCGCCAAGCCGCTTTTCTTCGGTCAAAAGCTCTATACACGACTGAATTGGACGCATTATAAAGTCGTCACACGCAGCATATGGGGCAGGTAAGATGTGTTCCAGAGTTTCGGCTGCCCTTCTGAGAAACTGAGCATAGTACCACGCCGATTGATCCGACGGATCACAGTAAATCGCAGTGGTAAAAAGCGTCAAGTCCTCCTCCAGCTGCTCCCACGCCTCTCTCAAAGTAGCATCACGCATAACATCATCCCCAAGCCTTTGCTGCAGACGTTGAAGCGCCGTTTTTATGATTAATCCACGCTGATGCCACGCGCTGTAGTTGGAAAAGTTTCTCTGCACCATTTTTGTAGTAAAGTTTAACTCCTTCAGCTCATCAGGAGTGAAAAACAACCCGCGCGGTTCCACAACACCCTCATCACCACATGACTGAGGCTGCTGTTCCTGTAACTGCCTCGCCTTGGGCACCTCCTTCTCAGCCGGGTTCTTGGAACTGGCGGAAGCAGTGTCGACGGAACAGTGCGCGAGGAGGTTATCCATGTATGCAATTTCGCTCAACGCCCATCGTCGATAGTTCCACGCGTGAAAATTACGTTCATCCACCGCAAGCAACGCATCGCACTGCTCCTTCTCCCTTATCAAGATGGACGACCAGAAACGCACCTCCTCAGGGCACTCCACCCTGACAGAAGGGCCTTGCCCAGGGACACCAGCGGCATCTGCAGTGAGAAGGGCATCTTTGGCAAACCGTTTGAGCTGCGCAAAAATCCAGCGCCGGTGCAGAAACGCGACGTACACCTTGTAATCGCGAAGAAGTATCTTTGAGTTAAGCCTCAATTCTTCCTTGAGAAACTCCATCTTTCTTTGTACAGCAGTCTGCCTCTTCTCTTCTTCAACCCGCGATGAGGGGAACGACGTATTTACCGCTGTATCACCCCCCTCCATGCATGCGATTTCCTTGGCGGGCTCGTTTGTTTTCACGTCTTCTTCCTGCTGTTCCCGCATTTCCCTCCAGAGATGCAACAGAACATTGCGTCGGTAGTTGTACATCGAGTACGCCTCTGGGTTCTTGCAGAGCAGCTCCGACAGCTGCTGCAAAACCGCCTCAGAGTAGATCTGACGATCACGCTGCCGCAGCATAGAGTCATGGAGGGAGGTGAATGCCTGCACCTCGGCAAGATCGCGCTCCCGCGCCGCCTCGTTAATCTCGTGGCGCACCTTCCGTTGATCGTGCATCCCCGCACACAAGCAACTCCAAAAAAACGGCACCACCTAACAGCTCAATAAGAAAGAAAAAAAAAAAGAGGGGGGGGGGGGAACGTGCACACAGAGAAGCGCAATCCGTGCTCCTATAGAGTGCGTATCACACTAAAATCACGGACAAGTAATACCCACCAAAGTAAAGGGAAATAAACAGGCAACACATACACGCGGACATGGAAAGAGAGAGAAAGCAAGAGAGAGACTCATGGAAAAACAAACCAACGTGTGTGTACCCAATGGGCACACTACAAACTCTGGCGTTTTACAACATCAAACAAGGAAGGCAATCACCTATACACTCGGAGGCGAAACCCTACAGAGCCCAGAGACACAAAAGCATCCCCAACGCGTCTAGTTCAGGTTTCCTATGTGCGCCTGTTTTTAGAGTGATGACACCACAGCCGGAGAAAAACAGAAACAGAAACAACAAAAAGGCTGCACCCGCCGTATTCCAACACGGTCATGGTTAAAATTTCAAATCAATTAATAAAACATCTGAGTAGTCGAACAAGACGAACCCTCGGCGTCTTATCCCGACAGGGTCACACCTTCCACCCACCTGCCTCTAGAAGGAAAAAGTAACTTTCCCCTCCTAACCCTAAAGAACAAGTAAAAAACAAAACAAAACAACACACCGGTGCACAAAAGGGTTGTCACATTCCGTGTTGTTTTGCATCCAATGTGTGGCGCACACAGAGAAGAAAGATAGCACCAGCAAACAAAAGGTTTGTGACGCAACTGACACATATCGGGACACAGAAACAAGTACACGTATGTATAATTATAAGCAAAAGCTCCCAGCCACGCGCCCATGGCGGCCGAAAGTATAAAAAAACATACAACTTTTTTTATGTTCCCCCCCACCCCTTTTTTTTTCTTTTTGGAAGCCATTTAATCGCTGTATCATATGCCCGCTTCGTTTCCTTTCCACTCCCCACCACCACATTTCTCGACTTGTCCATCCCACCCCTTCTCTCGCCAGTGCTATTCCGCACCACGGTAGAGTTCCAAAGTATGTGTGAAAAGTCAATGACATCGTCACCCTTCGACTGTTACTGTTCCCGCAGGTATTTCTTTTAGGAAGCAGTTTAAAATCTTCACTAGCTGCGCTTTGCGATCGATGGGTTGCAAAGATTCTCCAGGTGCCACCGCGTCCAGTGTGCAGTGCCACGGACTTTGCCACGAAACACCTTCCACCACCACCACCGTGATATCGCACCCACCACAAGACTCCACATTGCATACATGACGCAGACCATCCACTCATATGCCGTTAATGGAACTGTTGACATCAGGCGACCGCCGTACTGCACAATACATACCTGCAAAACCACAATGAGAGAAACAATCAGCAACAGGCCTGAACTATCTCCCCATCGCCCAAAGAAGGTTTCCTCCTGAGTTAAAAGGCGGGCATTAAAAAAATTCATCACCTGCATGATCACAAACACATTGAACACAATGGAGAGATGCTTGGGTCCGAAGTATTCAATACTGGAGAAAATGTCCGGCAGTCCCTCACCTACATGCCTGGTTTTAAAATGCTTATTACCAGAAAAAAGGAGATGCATCTGCAAAACAAACTGAAACCCGCCCTGTGTTGCCACCTGAAACCACATACTAGGAAGAATCACAGGGGCATTACGGGACTCTGGAGGACGTGAGAGGAGCGCGGACTCAGAAGGCAACTCTGTTGCGAGCGCCAATGCCGCCAAAGTATCCATGATGAGGTTGAGCCAGAGCAATTGAACCGGCTTCAGTGGTGACATATTTTGCTCATTCATGAGAGCCCCAGAGAAAGCAATCAAACACGCCACACAGTTCACAGTTAACTGAAACTGCAGAAACTTCCTGATGTTGCCCTTTACATTACGGCCCCACATGGTTGCCTTCACCATACCGGCAAAATTATTGTCAAGAAGCACAATGTCAGAGGCACGTTTTGCCACATCACTCCCAGTATTCATCGCAAATCCCACATCACTCGATTTAAGGGCTGGGGCATCGTTTGTGCCATCACCGGTCACTGCCACCACAGCCAGAGGGTTGTGTAGCTTTAAAAGCCGCAGAACGCGTTTCTTGTCTAGTGGGGTGGCACGGGCTAAGACACAAATATTTAGCATGAATTTATCTAGAAATTCTTCATCTTTGAGGCTGCGAAAGTCCGTTCCACTCATTACATAACCCTCCGCAATGAGAGTTTCCACCGCCCGCAACGACGCAGGCGAACCTAGAGACAAAGAAGTGTGACAAGTATCAAAATCTGAGGGTCGCGCCAGATCTAGTAAACCACAACGGGCTGCAATATTGATGGCCGTGAGCATCGCGTCACCTGTAATCATAATCACACGCAGGCCAGCACGGGCACACAGCTCCAAAGACCTTGGCACCTCGGGACGAATTGCCTCCTCTAACGCGATAAGCACCACGAAAGTTAACGGGATATTGGGTGGAGTAAGCGGCATGCCAGAGAGTCCTACAGCTTCTTCCAAAGGGTTAATGTCCCCGTAGGCACAGCAAACGGTACGAAGGCCGGCCTCCGCATAGTCTTGCAGAATACTCTCATAGTACACACGACGCGCATCGTCCAGCGGGGCAAGGCGGCCATTCTCTACAACAACACTTTGACATGAAGCAAGTACCATCTCAGGCGCTCCACTTACGTAGACGCGATAGATTCCATTTGGAAGCTTGAGTACCGTCGTGCTCTTTTTTTGAAGCGAACTAAATGGAAAACGAACACATGATGATTTATCGCGCATAACGGCCAACAGTGGTTCCTCATCATAGGAAAAGGGAGTGATATGCCCATCCTCTGCAACAATGCAAATACTAGACTTTAGTTGCATTAAAGCTTCCCCAGTTCTACTGCGCACTCGCCCCAACTCCGGATCTAAGGTATTAGCAGCAACACACTCCATCAGGTGTGCAGCAGAGTGTGGAGAGGAAACCGTGACAATGGCGTCAAGGCCAGGTATTATCCCATTTAAATTATTCCCCTCTCTCAAGTAGCTGTGACCTTGAAAAAAAATACGAGCAAGTTTCATCTCGGGCAATGTAATCGTGCCCGTCTTGTCCGTGCAAAGTACCGTCGCCCCACCCATAGTCTCACACGCTGCCAAGTGTCGTACCAGATTTCCATCTTGTAGCATGCGACGCATGGAATAGGCAAGTGAAATGGTCACCGACAAAGGAAGCCCCTCAGGTACTGCGACTACAGCGATAGCAATGGCCGTAGTCAGGTTTTCAAAAAACTTCATGGCAGAGAATGGGCTTCCATACACCACAATCCGATATGCTTCTTTTAGAAAAAGCGCCGTAAATGTTAATATGGCCGCCAATAAACCAAACTTTCCAATTCGTTCTGCCAACGCCTCAAGCTGGTCCTGTAGGGGGGTATTCCTCTTCTCGGTGCCATGAATTGTCATGGCAATCTCTCCAGCAAAACTGCGTTCCCCCACCGCACAAACAACGGCGACAGCATCTGAAGAACCGTCAAGAATACTGGACCCACTAATCAAAAAGGGGTCACTATGGAGGTCCTTCACGATTTCCTCATTTTCACCCGTTACACTGCACTCATCGCATACAATGTGACGGTTGTCAAATAAGATGGCATCAAACGTCAGTTCCATACCTGCAGAAATTTGAACAACATCACCCACAACAACATCCTCGCTACGTATTTCCATCGGTCGAAGAAGCAACTCCCCGCCTGAAGCAGTTTCATAGCGCCAAACGAGTACAAGCTGCCTAGTCTGATCCTCACTTTCAATAATATGAGCAAATTGTTCCTGTTTCCTGTAATTATTCAACGCACCCAATGTCACAACGATGACAACGGAAAGAAAAATGGCCGCACCTTCTACCCATCCCGTACTTAGATTGGCGTTTCCCTCACGATACTCCGGCGTTATCATACCTACCACAATGGATAAAACCGCTGAACCAATGAGGAGTTGCAGTATTCGATCACCTTCGACAGATTCCTTGACAAACGAGATGAAACTTTTTTTGGGAATACGCGCTAAATAATTCGCACCAAACCGCTCCCGTCGCTCGTGCACAGAGGTGTCCAGTATCCCGCCACGGATGCCATGGATATTGTTCCACGCCATGAGATTCTCACAGTGAACATCAAGCAGATTCAGAAGCCCTTGGTGCCCGGCTATCTCAGAACTAAACCGCCCAATGCGCTTGTGCCCTATGATGTCTGGAAGCGCAGTTATGAGGGCGTTTGCTGCACACTCCCGAGCATTCGTCGAACAAATAGGAACACTGGTGTGCCCTCTTTGCATCCAAGAACAAGAGTATAAAAGAAACAAAAAAAAAAGATGGCGGGGAGGACGATGTAATCTAATCACAGTGTTCCACCTACAAAAAAAAAAAACCTTTACTATAAGAGTTAACAGGAAAAAAACACCAAAGTATATTTTTCTTCTTCTTCGTCCGAGTAATAACAAGAAGAGCAATGCCTTCCATGTAGCAATCGCGGTGTAAACGCAGAAAGAATAAAAAAAAAAATAGACACACAACATATGGTGCCGTGCACATGGTCAGAATAATAGGCCACGCAGGTAGGTAAACACTGAGGGAAGAAGATTTCCATTTGATCCTTCTCCTCCTCTCCTTCCTTGTCCCCACCTACTAGCGTTCACCCAGCACCCGTTCCATCTCTTTCTTCAGCTCGACTTCCTCCTCCCGTGAAAAGTCACTCTCTACTCCCAGGAGCGCCCTAATACCCTCAACGGACTTTTCTGATAAATACACAGCCAGTTTTGCGGAAGCCAAATACAATAATTCCTCATAATTTAAAAGGGTTGCGGCTTTCACCATCATCACCGTCGTTGCCTCATCCCAGTCTTCAATAAAGCAGCGATCGTAGGGGTCAAGGTATTCAGATAGTGGCAACACCATTGGCCGAGGGATCTCGCGCATAACGTTTCGTCCAGGAAGCCCCACAACAGCCTCACCACCGCCACCGCTGCCAGTGTCGTCACTCACCTCGTTTGCCTTTTTTGCTATCTCGGATTGGTGGCTGATAATTATACCGGTACGTCATGTGCGCACAAATTCGCTGCAACAAATCACTTGTAAAGTAGGGAAACGGCAGCTCGATAGCTGGAATATTGGTGACACTACTACTACCGCTCCCGCCAGCCGTGGTGGTGGTGGTGGTGGTGGTGGTGGCAGTGTTCTCTGCGGTCACCACTTGGCCAAAAGACGCTTCGTTCCCCTGATCTTTTGTCACACCGGCAATGATTTCCAAGTTTCGTGTGGGCTCCCTTCCGTCAAGTAAGTCTCGCAGCACCAATGAGGCCTGCGTCGCCACAGAGCGACTTACGGTCGCTTGCTTGCCATCCGATCCAATCAACACCAACAACTGCCCCGGCATTCCTTTTCTCACGGAGCAAACAAATAAATCAAAAGAGAAAAAGGCACATAAGAGCAGAAAACAACAACTGCTCAAACGATAAAGTATGCACACACAAAATGTATCAGCAGCGGAAGATGACAAACAAGACGATAAATATCAACGGAATGTTGAATGCGCCTATGCAATGTACACAATGGATGTGCCCCATCAATCTATCAAGAAACCCCATCCGATAAATGAAAGCACAAGCGTATATATATATATATATATATATAATGTACGTCTTTACTTGCAAAACATTTTCAAAGCCATCTCTTTTCCAGTTTATATAGTTACTTTTTTTTTTCATTTTCATTGCTTCCGCCTTCGACTCACCGCTAAATGCTCCTTGAAACCTCCACTTAGCTGAAAGAGGCAAGAGTCCAACCCATAAAAATGCACAGATACGTTTCACTAAACCTCATCATGGCATGCGTGCAACCGTCCAAGAAGAGATTTCCACTCCCGTCACTGAGTCGCGGTGCACGTAGTAGTATCGCTTATGTTCATCCGAGTAAACGGCTCGCCATCCGTGGGGCAATGGGTCCTTCACGTCCGGGTGTTGGGTTAGAGTGTCTCCCGCACTCCCATGAGGGGACACGCGTGAGGAGGCATACGGCTCAGTTTTCTTCTGTAGTTCCAACTCTTGCTGCTTTTGCAGCTGCCACTGTCGCCAGAGTTGATGGTGGTGTTCGAAGGTGCTGCTGGACGTTGTCCCTGGCCGTCGTACACCGTTGTCCGCCACGGCGGGTGCACCGTGGCGATCAACTCGCCTCTCCTCATCATCATGGGTGTGTTGACGATGATTGTAGCGCTCACGACTTTGGCGACGGCGTCTCGCCGAATCCTCTCGGTCGTTTGAACGTCGCCTAGAGCGGCGCCGATGTCTCTCCCCACCTGACCTCTCACGCCGTCTTCTATTGGTGGCCTGGTCCCCCCCATTATTATCATTACCTCTCACCATATTACTATCGTCCCGATGATAATAATATTGATTGTAGTGTTCTTGCTCTTGTTGCCTGTTGTGGGCCGCTGCACCGTTCTCGCTTGGTGCCTCCCGCGACATGTCGCCCTTTTCAGGTGCCTCACGATCACATCTCTCGCGCCGAAACACAGGTCCCATCATGGCAATGTTCCGCGGTGTGACGCTGAGCGCCGTTTGTGTGTTCAGAGGCACAGCAAGCTGTCGGTGCGTGCGCGGGTCATCCTTATACCGCGCATATATGCGGTGACGGTACTCCACCTCCTCCCCCCGCGACCCCGAGCGCATCAACTCCAGTGTTGCTCCGTGAAACTCCTCCTCCACCCGCTTTGCAACCTCTTCCTCGCCCACCTCAACGAGAGCGCGAACTATCCGACGCTTCTCAGCGCTGCCGCTCTCGCGCAGATCCTCGCGGTTAAATATGACAACCTTCCTGACAAAACAGGTACCCCTCAAGAGCTGGAATACGACGTGCGTAGTAATGCCAGTGTCAGCCTCATCGTCGTGACGTGACCGACCACCACCACCTTGCTGATGGCAATCAAAGACGCACACAAATGTCATGCAAAGCACCACAGCATCTACCTCGCCCACGGAACGCGTTTGCCGCTGGAATTCGACGCTTCTTTTTGCACTTTGGCACCCGCCTTCAGCTTTCTCATTCCCATCCTGATCACTACAATCGTCATCATTCTTTTCCGCTCCTTCCTCCTCCTCTTCCTCCGATTCACTGCTCATCCCACCGCTCCCCGAAAATGTTTTATTGCTTTTGCGCCTCTCATCAGCGACATCAACAGGCGTATGGGTTGTAGCAGCATCGGCCTCAGCAACATGGTCCCCTCCCTTTACACGTGGCTTCTTTCCGCCTTTCCGTGGTGCGGCATATGAATTGTTTTCGTGCAAGGTGTTAGCCTCCGCCGACGATGACCGCAGAAGATGTACGACGCCCTCCACCAGCATGCGGTCTTGACCCAAATAAATAAACCCCCGCCTCAACTCCACATGGTGGGACCCGTCCTGCTCGACGAGCTCGTGCTGGATGATCCGGGACAACACCAACTCAACTCCCTCAGGTTCAAAAAACTCAACTGTGGCCTCGCCCCCCACTCGAGGTGGCCCACCGGTCCTTCTCTCCGCGACACTCCCACTATTGTTGCTGAACACCACAGTTTTTATGCGAGCTGCGGCGGTTCGGTTAAAGTGACGTGCAAAGAAATCACGCAGCAACTGCTCGTTAGTGTGCAAACAGGCTGGCAACTCCCACAGCTGCACTGCCTTTCCAGCAAGCACAGCCTCCTCTAACATGGAACGTCTTGGACAACTAACACAACACAGAGACTGTCCACAACCGATTCCTCCCTCGTATTCCTCTAGCAAGACGAGACACAGGAAAAGGATAGTGAGCCACAAAGAAGACATGCGTGCAGGAAGAAACGATAACAACGAAGTAGCAAAAAGGAAACAAAGACAAAAAAAAAAAAAAAGGCGAAGCGCCGGGTATGTCGATCCCTTCTCCCTTGACATCATGACATAATTCACAGGGGGAAAAAAAAGAAGTATGCGCATATGGTTCACTGCGTGGGTAGGCCTTCCACGCAAGGAATAACCTGCAGGGAAGCAACAAGAAAAAAAAAAAATGGGGGGAGGAGAACAGGGGATAGAAAAAAAAAAGGCACTGTAAAACAAGGTAAAGAAACAGAAACAAAAAGGGCAACATACAAAGCAAAAGAAAAGAAAAAAAGCTTCGCCCTGTACTCATAAGAAAAATAATAACAATACAGTCAAGCACGCACAAAAAAGTAAAATTAAACCATATAAAAACGAATCACAGATCACAGAGTTACAAC
Source organism: Trypanosoma rangeli (assembly GCF_003719475.1). NCBI lineage: Eukaryota > Euglenozoa > Kinetoplastea > Trypanosomatida > Trypanosomatidae > Trypanosoma > Trypanosoma rangeli. Next base: position 33,609 of record NW_021705755.1, read on the forward strand.
AGACAAATAATACACCGCAGTTGTTGTTGTTATCCTTTGTTCATTTTCCTTTTTCACTTTCTTGCCGCCTCCCTTAGCTTTGCTGATCATCGTCCCATCTTTCTTAGCTTTCAGCACCCCTCGTCCCCCTACCTGTGTGCACACAAGTAGGCAAATAGAGACATGCATAGCACGTGAAGAATACGAAGCTCGACTTTCCCACTTCAAAACCCCATTTTCCCCATTCCATTTACTTCTACCTCCTTCAGAGTTAAGAACGAAATAAATGTCATTCGCACCATGAATATACGCGCCCACAAACTATATATATCCGCAACAATTAAATAAAAATATCCCTACAATTGTATCTTTTTCAAAACACTTTTTTATTATACAGTGTGCTCCAATGGCTTTAGATGAGCGGGCTGGTTCTCCAAAAGCGAAGGTAGAGAGACTCAACCTGAGGAGTACGATGCCTTACGGGTTAATTGAAACAAGCACAGTGTATTAGGGAGTCTCAATTGCTCTTGTCACTTCAATGTGGAGGGACGAAGAAGACTAGCACGTCAGTAAGCAGCAGTTCCCTTGTTTTTCCCCTTCTTGTTCCCTGTTTCCTTGCTGTAAGCCTGGCTGACACATTCTGCTCCATGTTCGTTTGTTTGTTTGTTTTTCATCCTTTTATGCCTCCTTATCTTTACCTCGTTACTCTTCTTTTCTCAAGCCATGCCGTGTTGCGTACAAAACCCATCTATATTCATTGGATGAGAGAAGCTCTTCTTTTGACATGCATACATGTCCGTGGGATGTGCGTGAGGGCAAGGATACTTGTCTCCACGCCCCCATGCCCCAGACGCCAATCAACACAATATATTCGTCGTCTCTTTCTTTCCCACTCACTTCTTTTCTTTTGTGCTCTCTTGTGTGCTACTTACCACACTGACTATGTTCTTGCCTTCTTTGCTTTCCCACTTCCCTGTCTCACAAAGACATCTTTATTTTAACAAAAAAAAAAGTATTTTGCCATTAAACCTCAGCTTGGAGTCATCTGAGCACAGAAGTACCAAACAAAAGCAACGCATGCAGAAACAAATCAAATTGCATTCACACCACTCTCGCAGGGTCCTCATTTTTTGTTTGGTTTTTGGTTTGCTTCGAGCCTTCATTTATTTCCTAACAACCTGCGCACACGTGCGTAAATATGTGTAGAGGGAGAGAAAAGCAACAATTTGTTTCATCTCTGTGGCCACTTTATCGGCGGCGAATTCTGTCGTCGCTTGCGGCCGCTGCGACAGCGGCCGCAGCGGTCGCAGCCGCAGCAGCCGCCATTGGCAAACCAAACGCACGCTTCAGCTCACAAACAAATTGGTTGTCGCGACAAATCGTTTTATCAGGGGTATCTGACAACTTTGCAACGGGCTTCCCCTCACAGCCAGTCATCTTGATAACAATATTGAGCCCACGCACACCAGGGATGGAACACGAAAGATGTGTGCCAATTCCGCACACGACATTCACCTCACTAGTAAAGATACGGTGCAGCATCACGGCCCTCTCCAAATCTAGAGAGTCAGAAAAGACAAGTGTCTTAGTTTTTGGGTCAATGCCAAGTTTGCGGTAGTGCTGCACGGCTTTTTCCCCCCACTTGACAGGGTCGCCGGAATCATGACGGAGGCCAACGTACGCATCAGCAAGATCCTTACTGAAGTCATGCAAGAAACTGTCCATGGAGATGCAATCTGTGAGTGCAATACCAAGATCATGTGGGTACTCCACCAGCCACTGCTTCAGGGCCACCCGTTGCGAGTCACGCAACGTGGGAGCCAACTGTTGATGAGCCTGAAACCATTCGTGTGCTTGAGTGCCAACTGCCGGAAGATTCAGATTCTTCGCCAGCAGGTAATTACTCGTGCCAAGTAAGTAACGACCAAACTTGGGATGTTGCTGGAGCGTCCTTACAACCGCCTCCTGCACGGCAAAGCTGAAGCGACGTCGGGTTCCAAAGTCTGAGACTGTCAATCTCTCAATCGTATCCAGAGGCGTGTGGTCGAATAATGTCTCCAGTTTTTTATTAAGATGCGCCAGCGCCTCCGTCACTCCAACGTTCGGTGTGCGGCGTTGATGCACCACTTCACTCACAACGGCCAGCAGCGGCACCTCCCAAAGAATTGTCTCTACCCACGGACCTTCAATGGTGATGGCAAGATCCATTTCATCCCCATCGCTTGTCGGCACACTTCGCACTGTTACCTGATTTGGGTTAAACCGAAAGTTGCGAAGCCAATCCAAGTAGTCCTTTCGTAGAAATCGTTTCGACGCCAAGTACTCATATTCATCCTCTGTGAGGGCAATATTTTGCATGAGATAAACTTGTTCACGTATTGTATCGGCCGCGTCACCAAAATGATCATCTTTATTGCGGCAATGAAACTCAAAAGCCGCGTGAACTGAGGGGTAGAAGTGGAAAACAGCCTGCTGCATGTGTAATTTGTATGCATCTGTGTCCAACAAGGACGTAATGATCGGTTTGAGTGTGTCCACCATTTGTCCTTTAACTCCAACTGTGGCCCCAAAAGTTCTTCTGCTCTCACTCTCCGTTTTAAATGTACTGACTACTCAGTACCATGTAAAAGATTGAGAGAGAAACGCACAAAAAACAAAACCGAAGAGAAAGAACTCCAGTAGCTTCCACGGTCGTTAGCGATACCAAGGCGTAGGCCACTCTCCCAGTCATTTGACGCAATGATGCGTATTCACGACATGAGGCCAAAAAAGAGAAGACAATGAGCCGAGCAAAAAGAGGAAGCACGCACGAGAAAAAGCCTCATCGTCATCAGACAGGCATGCACATGCATTACATTAAGCAAAAAACAAAAACAAAAACCACAAAATAAAAATAAAAAATAAAACCTGGATGAACAGGGCAAATGCACACATAATAGATTTATTTACATTTGTTGAAGCAAAGTTTGGAGACTCAAGGCGGATCACCTACTCATTTCCCTCTCCAAATCCTGCCCTACGTATCATATATGAGTGGCACTATGTGTGTCCTTCTTCCCATCTTTCAATGTAGTGACGTTTTCGCGCGATCCAATTCCTGACAGAGGTTGAATTGGCGTTATAGGACACAACTGTAGCCGTGATGTGATCCGCGCAATTCGGTCCCGCGTCTCCATCATGGAGAAGGTATGAGCTCGCCGCGTGGCCAACAGCTGGGTGTCAGACCCTAATTTCCCGACTTCGAAGGAGGTTTTACCGTTATGCAGAGGGTTGCCGCGGGACATTAAGTTTTCAAGAACAGGGTCCGCACGTCCAAGTGAGAGCAGCATACGTCTTTGGCCCTCCAGGTGTTCTTGAATAAGCTCCTGTCGCTGAGACTCATTCTCCGCAGAGAGTGTCGTGTTGTTGAACGCGGAACTCTGTCGAGGGGGGCATGAAGCAGGGAACTGTAACGAGCCCGTATCGATTGTTCCATGTGATTCCCACTTCCGTGCGACTGTTCCTGCCTGTGTTTTTGTTGCTCGACCTAAATGCAAAGAAGTTCCTCCGGGAACAAAAACAGGTGGAGCGTGGCTTCGTGCTTCCGGCGACGACAATGCTTCTTCCGTTGAATTATTGCCAGCCGCAGCAGCATTCACAGAACCTGTACGATTACTGTTTACATTATCACTATTGGGGTTACAGGCACTGGAAGCGGCTAAAGGAGATTCAATCGATTGCTTAATCCGTACAACGCCTTTGGGACTCTTTGCTGCACAGGGCTGTGCCCTAGACACGGTTGAGTCTTCTTCAGTGTCAGCCGTAGGCAATCCACGCAATTCGGGAATAAACTCACTCTTGACAAGACCCTGAAAAAATTCCTCTCTTAAACGCCGCGAGCGAATGTGTGTGGATAGAGTGACAGCTTCATCAGGGGAGGTTGCCTTTTTCTGTGGAAGAAATCGCTGTCTTAAGTAGTCTTGAGATTGTGGTGATTGTTTTCCCCCTTCCGTCCATTCCTGCAACTCCGCACTCAGTGGTCGCATAGTAACTAATTCCATTTGACTGCCTTCCGGTGGCGCAGTACCGGCAGCAGATTGCATCATGGGGACGGGGCTAGGCTCCAAGATGTCTGTCGTAGAGTGGTACGTGGAAAAATCACTCGTTGAGAGCATGTCCCCTTGAAGTATGCCTGCTCTTAATGTGCCACGTAGAAAGCGTGTCCCTCGAGAGCCTACTAAACAATTCTTTCCTTCTGACGGAGTTTCCTGAAGAAAATCAACTGATTGTAGACAAGTGTTGTATGCCGAAAGTCGCTTCGCCGATTTCACACCAAGGAACTCATATGTTGACTCTTTGCCTAGTGTCCATGTGTTCATGCCACATTCTCCAACAACCATCCCGTCCAGCGTAAACACTCGTGTAAAGTTGTCGGCGCCAGATGACACCACAATAATATCTTTTGAGCGTAAGTGTGATGTGGGAGTTTCGGAGAGAGCAACATCCAACGTCTGACCATAGATGTCAGTGGTGCGGGGTCTTGTTTCCCCTTGAGTCAAAGACTTAGGTACCTGCTTTTTCATTTCTACTTTGGGCTGGGATAAAGCAGTTTCTCTTCTTGTCGGTGTTGCTGTCACTGCGCTTGAAGCTCGCGGTGTTTGTGCATCGATAATGCACACCCCTGAGACAGAGGAAAACCCACAATGAAACGCGTAGTCTTGGCAGAATCTAGTAAATACATAAGGGGTTTTATCCTCATCCACCTCCTGTTCCAGCCCGTTTGATTGATGTTTCTCACGGGCTTGTCCAGGAGAGTTCGTTTGTTTTTCTGCATTCGAATTCATGGAGAATTCTGCCAGCATGGTGCTGTTAAAGGGAGAACCTGGCCAATCCGCCATCGGTCTCCCTGTGCGGCTTGGTTTGTTAGACATATGCGCTGGTCGTAGAGAGTCCTTATCATGTACCGCCCGTAACTGAAGGCTACAAACATGAATGTTACCACGATCATCAGCAAATACAAAACACTGGTTTGAATCATCAATAGCCATACTTGCTAAGCCTGTTTCTCCTATTCCTGTTGGGAAGGCCTTTCGCACGCTAACAGATTCCATCAAAAGCCGTCGCAGAGTGTGCCACAACACCACTGTGCCATCGGCATGAACAACCATAAGAATATGTGGTCCCACTGCGTGCAATGGGAATATCGCCATGATACGCGATGTAACGATGGAACTGTGTCCATCACTGCGACGCCTCTCTAATAGCATTGATAGAGGACGGTGCGGGGTTTCCGTAGGCTCCGTCACCCAGAGTGCGGATCCCACCTGACCCTCAGCCATTACATGATAAAAAAATAGTGCACCCGAGGAGGTTCCACAAACAAGAATCTGCAAAGACACCGGCAACATGAATAGAATATCCCCGTAGCTCTCTGGTACCTTCCACTTGGTGGCGCTCGCAATGGTGAAGGTGCTAGACTCACTCGTGGAGAAGAGATGTCCTGCCGCTGCAAAAAATAAAAACGTGTTTCCATCCCGCATAAGGGACCCAAGCGACGTCACCTCTGGCCTTAAAGTGGTTGTGGCAAAACTCTCTGTGGCTGCTGTGATAACATTTGTCGTCTGTCCATTCACCAAGTTCCACACAGCCACAGCCCCATTCTGAAATCCAGTCAACAATCGACGTTCTAAGCCGTCTAGTGTAAAGGCAGAAAGTCGTGCTGCATTCATAACAGCGGAATCCGAGAAATCCTTCAATTGAAAAGCAAAGATAGGAGCCCCATTAGATCTCTTCCATGTCATGACTAATCCTTCTACATCAATAGTGACAATAAGATCATATGTATTGGTGTATATCACACCTACCATAGACGTCATATGACCTTGGTATTTGTTTGAACAAGTAAACGCCGTACGACGCTGTTTCCCATGGTAATAAGGATGAGAAGCCAAACATAGAAGCCGCATTCTAATTTCATCGTATACAATACACTGAGGGTGAACATTGTGTAGATTTATTACCTGCATCAAACGGTACCCTTGTGTGTCAAAGATAAAAATCGATCCATCTATGCCTGCGGTAAAGATTTGATTCTGTTTCATGTGTACTGCACAGCAACGACATGGGCAATTGTGCGCATCTAGGATGGCCAACGGTGCATCATGCGAAAAGTCCCAGACAACACCGTATCGTTCTGGACCCACAGTCACAAGCAGACGCCATTGCGTATTCACGGCAAAATCATGCACGGCAGAGTGTTGACCAGCTCCAGAGGAAAAGAAGACTCGTAAGAGAGCACCTGTTTCCAAGGAAGTCATTTTCACTACACCATCATCTGACGCGGTGAGGAGTGAATTATTATCAAACAGGAAACTCATTTTGTTGATGCTCTTTTCATGCAATCGGACAACCACGTATGGGGATAGCACCTTAAGCGAGATTTTCGGAATCACGTAGAATCGAACTTCTCCCACTACGGTTGCGAGAAGTAACACGTCTTCCCGAAGCTGGGAATGATGAAACAGTGAACATGACACAGAATCCACAAGACCCGCAAGCATACACTCTTCCACACGACATTGTGCAAAAGGACCTGTACTAGATGATGCCCAGCTTGTTGCAAAAGCAGACGCTCTTTGCTTCTTTGCTTCACCAACACCTCCTACAGGGAAGCGTCCTGGACTCAGACCACTGCTGCCATTAAAGGAGGACCTACCAAAATCCCCCGCACCCCTTGAACCAAATTTCCTTCCCTTTGCATTCATCTTCCCTCCTACTTTGACTGCCTGCACACTATCATGAGCGTATAAATAGCCATCCATGGTGTCAACTATCGCACGCCCACGGTAGAGGCGGCTTACCTCCAAGGTTTTGGAGTCCAAAAGAATCACCTTACGATCTACTGTCACAATAAGAATGCTTTGAAGCTGATTTGCCCAGTGCACACCAACGACCCAGGAATCCCCTGCAAAGACAATTCCACGGCTTGTCAAAGTATCGAGGTCCCATGCCCGTACTGTACCTTCAGATCCCCCGGTCAATAGAAGCTTACGCCGTTTATCAGACTCCATGCAAGTTCCCGTTATGTGCCGCGAACAAGGAGGGCAATAATCTGGTTCAGGCGTTGCGAGTAACTCTGAAACAGGTCCATGAGCAACCTGAGAGCGGTGACGACTTCGAGACACCAAAAACGTTGAAAAGTCATCCCACGTTGTACACCCCTTCGCTTCATAGTCAACCTTCCTAAGAAGGTCCATAATTCCGCATCAGTAGCGCTAGGAATAATAATTTTCACAGCCTGCGCAAACTCCGTTTCGGATAAAACGCGAGTGTACGCATCATGTTCCAAACCGCAATTCACCGGATCCGATGACAAGAGTACACGCTGCAATTCTTCTTCAGTTCGCTGTGGTAAACGAGTATGAGTAAGGCCTTGAAAAGATCTTTTTGGGTGATGTTCCTGGGACTGTTCCTCACATGGGGCCGGTTGTTCCTCTAACTCTAGGGATTGTTTAGCACTCTCCACCGGCGCCTCCCTCCCTGACGATCCATTTAGCAGAGGCAAAACATCCTTGGTTGTTTCCGTCCCGATGCTATCCCCACGTCGGAGCCCTGTTGTTCCCTCCACTGACTCTAAAGTGTTGTTTCCAAAAGCATCTGAATCCGCTGAGAAAAAGTGCATGAGCCGCCGTAGGTCGTCCAGCGAAAAACGTTCTTCCAAAGGCTGCGTCCAAACGCCTTGTTGTGATGCAACTGCATCATCCTCCACAGTCTCTTGTGGGTTGAAGTTAGCAGAATCCTCAACATCTGCAGTAACATTTCGGCAGTGTTCAATATTCGGTGTCACGCTCAGCGGGGAATGAAAAAACGCCTCCTCATCCTTTGGATGCAGCAACGGCAAGAGACGCTTATCCTTGCGACAAAAACTATGTTTAGAGACGGATATCCCCCCACTTCCACTGAACTGCGTCGTTGGCAAGCACTGCCGGGACCCGAGCCTGCTACGCAGCATGACCTCCGACGACTGCGCACGACTGGGGCTGGATGGCCGCGACTCCAATGTCAAAGCGTTCAGGTCGCGCGGCCTCCCACCACCAAAACGCTTCACGTAAGTGGATGGGCCACGCTCCTCGCCGTGCCCATCACGATCCAAAAAAATGTTCTGTGCTCCACTGAGCATTGCTGCTTATACCACGATATTCTAATGTTTATGCGTGTATATTAATATCCATGTATCAATGTACTTGTAGCAGTACCTTTTGGGAGAATGAAAAATTGAGCTCTTTACCTTCTCTATTGTGCCTGTTTTTCACCTCCTTTTTTCTTTTTTCCTTAATGAATGTATATTATATTATATATATATATGTATATGTATATGTATATGGTTTGATTCGTATGTTGCCCTTCTATCCTCTCCCTCCTCCTCTTTCCCTCTTTCTATGAGAGAAAATAAAAATTGTTGCTCTCCACGATTCCTTGCGTTTCCACACCCAATCTGCCTCTTCTTCCTGACAAAGCACGCTGGTTCCTTTCAAGATGTTCGCCCACACGAGGAGAAAAGCTCACAAAGGAAGAATGAAAAAAAAAAGGAAATAAATAAATAATGTATTAAGCGTAATCCAGATGTGTGCGTGCAAGCGTTTGCACAAGAAATAAAAATCGTGTGGAGCTAGGCGGACTGCGATTCTTTTCCCTCTATCTCTCTTTTTTTTTTCCAACTACAGTTAACCGTCATCGGAGGCCATATGAATCTGCACCAAGACTTTAAGGATCAGAACAAAGTTGGCAAACTCGGTGTCACATGCCGCATGATTCTCCTCTGTGAGGGTTGTAAGATTACTAAACACGTTTGGCAACAAACTCAAAAGCATGCATAATTCACAAAGATAAATTCGGCTGTCAAAAGCCCCAGCAACATGGTTGGCACCATTATGATTAGTTAACTGCAATTGATGTGGTGATGCCGGGATAGGCGGACGCCGGGGTGAAAACGCGACTGCGTGACCCACAAGCGAAGTGTTGACCACAGCGTTCTTCGGCAGATTCGCGAGTACATCAATTTTTTCTTCTGTTTCCGACGGATGCATCTTCGCTGAGTTGCTGGTGGAAGCCTCCTCACCCCGCACAAACGCCGTACTCGCAAGCGGTCTTTTTACGCTACTGTTACTCCCGGCACAATAGGGCTCCCTTATTTCTCCTAATTCCGCAAAGCCATCCAACTCGGGTAAAGGAATCCCCTGAGACAGACTACTATACTCTACAAACTGTTTGCTTTGTGAGCGGTATCCCAAGTTCCAAAGATGAAGGTAGACTCTGCTGTAAAACAGGTCTAATGCCTCCGCCAATCCTCCTGAATTCCCAATCGTTGTGGCCATACGAGACAAAAATTTCATGATGAAAGGAAACTCCTGAAGAAACAGTCGTGTAAAGGCGCCATTGGATGAGAGATGAGGGCGGTGCGACGAGGATGCCTGCATGTTTCCCGTAGCTGCACCACCTTGAGTCATGTTGCTGATATTGAGCGCGGCAGGAGCAGCAGCAGAAGCTGCTGTAACAGGGCAACTGCTGGTACTAGAAGCTGGGCCCCCAAGGTTCATATGTGCTACAGTCTGTGTGTGAAACGAGTTTGTACATAAACGTTGGGACTTGAGTGATATAGCAGTCGCTGTCAAGGAAGCTGACAGACCCAAGTTTGCCTCAGTATCCAGCCTCACTGTACTTGTGTTCCGTGGCAGAAGCGCATGCGGAACCGTTGTCGTGGGTGATGGCAATGTCGCCCCCACCAAAGTAGACCCATAAGGACTTCCGCTCGTCCCCACACCTGTATTAATTGTGATTGCCCGTTGAACTTCGTCAAACTGCACTTGCCATCTTGAGCGCATCGCTTCACCAAATACAAGCTGGTGCATTTCCGACACTACACGATTTTCGTCCAACAACCGAGCGATACAGGCACATTGGGCAGAGAACTCTTTCCGTAACATCAGCTGCGAGGCATCACACCACAACGATAACGCTTGACAGGCAGTGGTACACTCTGAATACGACAGCGAGTTCCAGAAACGGCCATTCAGTTGATGCTCAAAGCCAAACACAAACGTCCCGTAGTGCATCCCAAGAGCTCCACGTAGGGCGAAGCACTGCTGAAGCGCGGTGAGTAGAGGTGTGGTGTAGGGAATCAGCATCCCATCACGACCACGATAGGCGGAGGCAAGAAAATTGCACACCCACTTTAGATTTTCCCACTGACGCTTTAACGACCCTTCGCTGATGCCTGCTTCTATGAGTTTTTGTATGTTTTGACCGCGACTGGCCCCTGACCTAAAGAAAAACCATTTTTCTGATCCTCGCTCAAGCTCCAGTTTGTGCATCCGATCACCAAAAAACGTTTTAAGCACCACCTCGTCAACTCCATAAAATACTTCCACCATGCGACGACGATCCTTCAATGTCATTGGAATGCAGTAGCTCGAGAGGAAGGCATAGGGGGTGGCCAAGTATCTTTCACGAAACATGTCAAAAAGAACATACTGCTCTACCACCTCCTGTCTCAAAATAGAGCTGTCCCCCCTCACCATGTCTGAAAGAACCCGCTGAAGTTCTCGATGAAATGTACAACTTCCAGAATCAGCAAAAAAGCGTCGGCTAAGTAAATCCGCCGCCGGATCATTCCCACGATTGCTGAACGCTGTTTCGCTTGTATGCTTCTCCTCCTCCTCCTCCTTGCCTTGTGTTAGACCCGCTGTTGCAGTTGTCATTTCCGCCCCCTCGAGCGCCAGTCCACCGACACCGGAGCAGCTGAGATGCAGCGGCAGCTCCTCCTCAGTGTTCCGCCGAGCCTCCGCCTCGCCAGGGGAGCGGTTGCCTACAGAGCCATTTCCTGGCGGTTTGTCGAATTCATTCTTGTCACCACCGGTGAGCCATATCGCACACGCGTTTATTATGTACTGCAGTGCTTCCTCTGTAGAAAGTCCGGCGGCGTACGCCTCAAAGGCGTCAAAATTAATACTCATAGGCGACACTGAGTGGGCGTGAAATGAAAGCGGCATTGACATCAGGCTGACACGTCTTATACGTGGATCACGAAACAAAAAAAAAAAATTGAACACAAAAACACGTGTTCGGGTGCGTGGGTGAATGGAAGCAAGAAATAGAGAGAGAAGGTGTGTGTATATATATGCGAAAATATTGGCACAAATATGCACACATAAAACAAAAAAGAAACGGAATGAGATGCTAACAACAACAATAGCACAATAAGAAAAGAAAAAAAATTGCTACAGACCTAGTCTTAAAAGAGTGTCAGCAAAAGAGGTCGCAGAAGAGGGAGTTCCATTCGAGTTGTTCCCACTTTTTGAAGCAGGACGACGAACTTTCGTTGCTGGCCTTCGAACATCCTTGGGCTGCTGCGGCTTCATTGCACTTTCAGCTGTCGTCACTTTTGTTTGTACCCCACACGAGGCAACTGCCAAAGTCGCTGGAGGACCCTCAGCCCAAGCCGCCTTCTGCACCGGAACCGCGTTGCTAGTGTCTCGTTGGACACTACGAACATCGACTTTGGGACGCTCCTTCCCGAGCGGGGACGGGTCTTTGGAGGCAGCCGTACGAGTTCTCTTACCGCGCAACAAGGAGCCTTTGGGAACCGCACGCACAGCTGCCTTTAGACTGCTAGACGCATTCTCCACGGCTGACGTGGCAGTCCTCGTTACGCTTCCACGTTTACTGCGCTTCCGCTTCCGCCTCCGCGTGTGTCCCACACTGAAAGCAAGTCGTGCGACCATTGGCCCACGCATGGTGTCTAAGGCATGAGACAGCGCTGTTGACGGCGACTGTTCGTTTGTCGCTTCTGAAACTGGAAGAGAAGCAAGAGGTGTTGATTGTAGCGGTGGAGTGGCCATACAACCCTTCTTCCTCCATACTGACCACTCATTGTCCAGGCAGCGGCGGCACACATAGGTTCCTCTGGTAAATCTGCTATTTTTCCTAACCCCCTCCACGTCAAAAGCAGTCACACCATCAGTGTCTTCAAGGGCTTGAAACGAGCTGGGCGTCACCTGGGACAGCAGTGCCTTCGTCTCCCCTGCCACAAGATACACCCCGCAGCGGCGACACCACATACGGTGGGCTGCACGCAACGACCACAGCTGCCGGCGTCCATCATGTTGACCCCTCGACACTCGCCGCCGGCGGCTTCTGTAGCACGGCCCCAACGGATAACTTGCCGCTCTGCGCAGCGTGTGAGACCCATAGTGGGCCGACAGGTCATACAGGAGGGCTGTCACGAGTGACGTGGCCTCCGTTGCCGTTGTGGAAGACTGCACGCCACGTGGCGAGGCCCCACTATGAGCGTTTGGCGCCACTTGCAGCATTGCAGCGGAGAGTGAAGCACAAAACTCTGCGCCAATCAACTGACTCCGCAGGGCGAAGGAGGAAGGAATGCTGCGCGGCAAAAGACGCGTGTGACGCAACGCCGTCAATTTCGAAGAGGAAAGAGGTGAATCCGCCCCTTCACTGCATGCAAGACGCTTTCCCTGCATCTGGCGATGTTACCACCACAACATAAAAGAAAAAGAAAAAAAAACATGGTATATCACGAGGATCTACACCCGTTGGTGAAGATGAGGTGGGAGCAACTTATGGTCCATGTATTGGCATCAGCGTAGCCATTATTCTTCCTTTCTGCATGCGGTTGCTGGTGTTGAGTGCCTTAACACGCCATGCTCAAATTCCCTCACTCCAGACATCTGGACAAGAGCTCACAGGCGAACACACGCAGACATGCAGAGAGATCCACAGCCAGCCGCACACACAACCCCTCTCATGGTGAGAATTATACAACAACAGTAGAACCAAGAAGAATGCGAGCAGTGCTCCAGGGTCAAACGACAACAGAATTAGAAAAACGTAATACACCACTAATAAACATGGAAGCTGCAAAAGGAAACTAGAAACAACCATGGCTGAAGGAGAGGCAAACCAACCAAAAAAAAAAAAAATGTTCATACATGCATACGACAAAAGAGGACTAGACATGTATAATGACTGACTGGCCCCACAATTGTCGTCTCCACCTGGTGCATTATTTCAACATCAACGCATCGCCACTCTAGGAATCAAAGAAGAGCTAAAGATATGTTCGCCTTTTTCTTCATTTCCTCCTGTACATCTGCCATTTGCAAGATAGAGCTCCGCAGAGAAATCAACAAACGGCGATGACTCTCCTGCAGCAGCTCCTCGGGATCAATGTACCACCCAAAGCGCGCGTGCAGCACATACTCCCATTTTGAAATCCATCGATGGTGCGACCTCCCCAAGGTTACATCGATCATATCTCCTCCATGCACCGTGGACGTTATCCCCGTCTCGGAACAAGTGGTACTGCTTACCTTCTCAGTCCACCCCGCGTCCGACACAAGGCTTACTGATATATCAGCACTTCGAGCACTTGTGCACTTTGCTCGGTCCTCCTCCAGGCGCTGCGCACACCACTTTCGATACGCCGCTCGTCGCAAGGAAAATTGTTCCTCCAAGATGGCCATCTTGTACTCCTTCGTTGTTACAATGTGTTGCCACAGCACCGAGCCAACAATAAAACCAATACGATCGACTGTGGCAGGAGAAAGTGTGTACTTCTTCAACTGTTCTCTGCTATCCAGCTCAAGCTGGCCCCAGCGCTTCAGCATGCGATTCACTGCACGTCCCTTCTTCGCAATACAATGACGAAAAAAGCGTTGTATAGTGTAAACAGCAGCAAGCAATCGCTGTATCTGCCGTTGAAAACGCAAGCGTTGGCTGTATTTAAGGTATTCACGAATAGCATTTGTATGAGATGTGAGGACGGCTGGAGAATATTTCATGACCACCGCATAGAGCTTAGGGTTCGTGTACACCAGGTACGCCTCATTTCCTAACGGTTGACGACTAAACCTCTTCGCAGAAATAGAACACCTTGTATGTGCTATGGATGACGAAGACCGAGTAAGCGAAAGGGTGCAACCCCCATCAATTTCATTACTATCTGATTCCCTATCGCCAAATGAGCACCCCACCATCGTAGGACCGCCAACACCAAAGGATTCCGTCGTCTCGTCAAAAGCGGATAACTTGTTTCCACTCCGCAAGTTTCTTGGCAGCAGCATTTGAAGTGAAAAGGCACGTGACACCGCCCCAGGTGAGCACATATCTAAAACTGCTTGAATAAGATCATATGGCAAAGTCTGATTTCGTGTAACCTTCGCAGGCACATACTCAGGAATGAGTGAAAAGGTTTGCACCATGGATCCCATTCCAACCTTGGAGACAGAGATAAACTCCCGAAGTAGAAGACGGACCTGACACTTTTGTCCACTGCACCCATCACCTCCTCTACAAGCGTTATCGGAAGTCACAAAACTCCCTCCATTAGTTGGCGATGTGCTGGCACTTTCAGTGGATCTGTTGCCACACTGCAACCGGATTTGCAAAATCCGGCCCTCCTGTAAATAGGCTGTGCCACCAAGCAAGAAAGAATCGCTACCATTCCACAACATTCCTGCTACAAACTGCGGTGGACGAACAGTGACTGCCGTCAGCACCTCACTTTTAGGATGCGGAGTCTGATACCATGCATCACTCCACTCAGAGAGACTCCGTGTACTTTCCTCCATTATAGCCGCCTGAATTGATTTTGAGTTCAGTTCGTCCATATCCATCGTATTCTGTCGCAGTAAGTATCGCAGCCGCACCTCGTTGGCGGAAGCCGCAGACATCAATAAAAAATAGACCTCACGGAGAGCAAATTCCGTAAATTGTCGATGATATCCACTGTCAGTTGCACTCTCCGCGTTCTCAGAAGTGAGTGCCTCCACAGATGCTTCATCGGTTGTGATATGCTTCAACGATTCAGGGAATGCGCTTAGAAGCACATTCTGCATCACCTTCGCATCCTGTCCCTCCGTATCGTCGGTTTCAGAGCGGCGGGACGTCGAGCCGAGACCAACTTCCAAGAGTGGTACTTCCATGTCTCTGTCCATGAAGAGACCTTCATTCGGTATACTGATACTGGAACAAAATGGGTCTCCATGACCACCAAACGACCACCTCTCACGACTCGTTATCGCCAGCATGCTGTTGAGAGTTCCACTAGGCATCTCCTGGTCATGTGCTAAGGCAGGGAAAGTTACGCGTGTCGTGCCACTAACTAACTTGGACTCATCTTTATTACCAACACCAAACAAATGAGTTGGCTGCTGACTGTCATCAGCAACTTGTGGATAAATGGGTTGAAGACGCAGACGCTTTACCATCTCCTTCATGTCCCTACTCATTTCAATGCTCTCTTTCCCTTTCTTGCCCGTCCAACGTTACCAGAATCACCTTTCCCCTCCACTGTCCTTCACAGTATATATATTTGTCTCTGCGTTTGTACGCTGCTCTTTGAGCCAACCTTCACTATTCCCCCCTGGGAATCCTCTCCTCGCCAACAAGACGCAGGCCACAGGCGAGACTTCCACCACAAGAAGAGGGGTAAAGGACTACGTGTCAAACATAAACCAGCAAAAAAGAAAAAAGAAAAAATGAATTGTTGCAGACCTTAAAGGCGCGGATTAACAGAACCATGGATTCTTCTCCAAGAGCACCACGGCGATACAATCCACACACACCCCCCCCAAAGAAAAAAAGGCGTAGATAAGACAAAAATGCCAAAAATAAAAATAAAAATAAATCAGAGACGGATCCGTCAAAAAGGGCAAAGATGGATATCATATAATGGAGTGTGTCCGTGGGCACCGTTATTAGGCAACGGTTTCCTTGGGCTCAATGACGGTGATCACGTCAGGGAGAATCTCATCCTCGCCCTTCATGCTCGTGGGAAGCATGATCTTCACCTTGACGCCAATGGTGCCGGCACGCAGGTGGCAGTGGCGCGTTGCGGCGTCCACGAAGTTTTTGTGGGTCGTACCAGACTTGATCATGTAGCCGTCGCGGAAGGTCATGCTCTTGGCACGCTGTCCCTTGATCTTGCCCCCCACCGTCACCTCACATCCCTTCGCACCACACTCCATCACATGGCGGACGATGCCCATGGCGGCACGGCGCACCTGCAGGTTACTCAAGAGCTTAAAGCGGAGTGACTCGGCCTGCGCCATGGCGGAGAGGCCACGCACCTCCACGCGCTCGGCGTACAGCTGCAGTTTACCCTCCTTGTAGTGAAACCGCTGCTGCAGGCACGCCGTGAGCTCGCGAATGCGGCGCCCCTTCTCCCCGAGCACCTCGCGC
>NW_021705755.1:49848-85404 GCF_003719475.1 Trypanosoma rangeli
GTCACCTCACATCCCTTCGCACCACACTCCATCACATGGCGGACGATGCCCATGGCGGCACGGCGCACCTGCAGGTTACTCAAGAGCTTAAAGCGGAGTGACTCGGCCTGCGCCATGGCGGAGAGGCCACGCACCTCCACGCGCTCGGCGTACAGCTGCAGTTTACCCTCCTTGTAGTGAAACCGCTGCTGCAGGCACGCCGTGAGCTCGCGAATGCGGCGCCCCTTCTCCCCGAGCACCTCGCGCGTCTTGGTGGCACGGATGACAATTTCGGTGCGGGTAGACGTGATGCGGTGCTCCACGCCAGCGAAGCCGTCGTCGGCGAGTTCACGCTTGAGGAACTCAAACAGTTCGGCGTAAAACACGCCATCACGGATGATCATACGCTTCTTGGAAAGGGGTCCCATCCTTGTTAGCCCACCAGTGTGTTGTCCCTTTGACAGTCCACTTGGGAAAAGAAGGTGCAACCAAAGTGAATGAAAAAGGAAAATGGATTACAAGGCGTGTAGGTCCGGGCACGCCCATACAGAGCAAAACAAAGAGAAAGAGGGAAAGTAACGAGCGCGACCTGTGCCTTTGTGCCGTATGGAAGGACCACCGCCACCACCACAAGCACGTAAGTAAAAAAGCAAAATAATAATAATAACAAAAAAAAGGGAATTCAAAGTAATTTTTTTCATGTCCACAAATTCATCCTTGTTATATATATATATATATCCCTTCTTCATTATCGTTTCCTCTTGGATCACACAAAGTCCCATTCCAGTCCGCCGCCTCCTCATGCGGTGTAGGACAGAATGACACGGTCCCTCATTGGGCACCCCGCCGAAGTTACAGGATGTCGATGCGTAACGACGAAACCAAGCTTGCGAAGGGCCGCAAGCGCCGCTTCAACCGCCTCCTCACTTGTGGTTGCATCATCAATAATCAACTTGGCGTTGCTTCTCACCGCCGCAAGCTCCTGCTCTGACTTCGCCATCGTGCACGGCCCTGTGGCCCTGTCAATACTGCATATCTCCTCCGCCTCGACCCGCGCCAACACCTCCGGATGGGCAAACTCCTGAAAGACCGCCAAGTACATCGCTAGGTGTTCTCCTCGCCCACGTACACATGTGGGGAGAAGTAAATAATAATAACAATAATAATAATAATAAAGGGGAAAAAAGGGTGGGAGCAGGTGCTGAGAGAACGCAATGAAGTAAATGCCCCGCTATGATTCGCTCCAATAGGCAGAAACGTTGAGGGTATATAAAACGTCAGCGCCGTGGCAACGAAGCCAATGCACGATACAAAGACAGCGTTGATCAACGCGAACACACACTCGCACGAATACAGCAAAATACAAAACAAAATATAAGGCCTGTAAGATTAGTACAAAATAAAAACGTTAAAAGAGAGTGCTCTTCTCAGCCAAGAGGGACAAGACACCAGAAAGCATCATACCTAATCCATGAAGCAAAGACAAAAGCTCCGGCGACACAACAAACCCAGTTAAACATATTTCTATCTCTCTCTCTCTCTTTGTCTGTGTGACTACCTACCTGCGTGCGTGTGGTTGCAAAAGTGCGTTTACGGGAGCAGGTAGGTAATCCATAACATCAAACAACATCATCTCACATATCCAAATACTTACAAAATAAAGTTAATGATAAATAACATATCACTTCCGCTGCCTCCATCCTCCCACGACCACCGTGACAGTGCTTCGCTTCTTCCTTCAGCCCTCACCTTCTTCGCTTCCTTCCACCTTCCATTCACATACTGTTTGTATTCCTAGCGGACTCGCTAGACGGAGAAACATAAATGAGGGCGCTCGTATTACAACGCACAGTTTGTAGCGCCTTTGGACAAGGTGAACGTTTAGCAATAGAGACAGATCCACCAAGAAGACCGCGGCTCACTAAACATCAGCAGCAGTTGATGCGGCAACCGTGTATGGCGCCATTCCGGGAGGAAGCCCCGTCACCGTGGCACATGCAATGGCTCTAACTACTGCGCAAAACCCCGTTGTAGTAATCACGCTGTTGCTCTCAATCCTCTCGGAAACAAGTTGTTCACGGCTCACATAGCTGTCACTGTCAAAGTGAATATCGGGCACCAAACTGGATGAATGCCGGCCGCAGGGACCACGGCAGCAGCAACGCTTACAGCACGTGGCGAGAATCCAACCCAACAGCTCTTCTGTGTAGAGGAAAAGTAAAACATTCACCACAGCAGTAAATGGATACATAAAAGATATCAACGCTGATAGATAAAATTCTACAATAGAAGCAGCATATGACGATGAAAACGCAATGACGAAGCGCTGCAAGGCACCAAGAAAGTATACTAAAGTTGGGTAGGCAGAGAAAACTATGATACGCCACAGTACAATCGGATGATCGCGCAGCAAGGAAGGGGAAGAACGTCGCAACGTAGTGTACGCATACACCGCACTAAAAAAAAAACCATCGGCCAGGCGTATGCTGCAGCTAATTGCAGCAGCACTAGGACAGACTTTTGCCACAGTGCCACCGGTGGAGAGAGGTCAGCAGCAGTGGGGATCCAGCACCATGCAAGCTTCTGCGAAAAGAAAAGCGTATTCTCCACTGTTCGAGACGCCTCCAAAGGTATACCATTATTATGTGACACCACCACAATGTCTAGCACATAGAGCAGCAATATCCAGCACAAAAACAGTAAAACAAAAGCGTACACAAAGGCAACCACGTAAAACTTCCATGTGAGACGTAGCAGAGTGTAGTGCTTAGGATGCGCTGCTGCCGTCACATCACCATCGTCATCGTGTGACACCAACGGCGACTGAAGCACGGATAAAGATGCCGATGTGCCAGAAGTAGCAGCAAAAATTGTATTATTGGCGGCACCATTATTACTACTGTTACTGCCATGATTATTCCCCACGGCTCTATTGGTGGCAAGCGAGCCATCTCTACAACAGGAAAAAAAGCACCTGCAGCAAGAAGGAAACAAGGATGAAAAACCCGGTCCCGTTGCTTCGCTCTGTCTGAAACACAGACATCGTCGTTTGGAACGAGCATCACTGTGGTCAGGAGAAGATTGCATTAAGGAAGACGTGTTGCTTACTCCGCTACTGGCATATCCATGTTCCCATAAAAAAAGGGCAGTTCCATGGGTTTCACCCTCACCCGTACGAAAAATTCGCCCGTCGTCGCTGTTGTCCAGTTGCTCCAGCGAGAAAAGACGGCGACTGTTGGCCAGCACAAGAAAGAAGATCGTCTGCAGCACCTGCAGCACCGCGTCTAGGTACTGGTGAAGCGAGGCATTAATGTTGCACATTGCATACGTCATGCCAGAGGGCGAACAGCTTCCCGCATCTAGGATGCGTTCCCCGCGCAATACCGTCATGAAAGAGAATATGAAGAGCTGCATCGCCTGCACCACCTGCACTACAACAACCACAACAAAAACGTCATTAAATACACTGCGAAGCGCACTTGAATAAAAAAATCCAAAATATTGAACAAAAAGGAAAATACCCGCAAACGTCGCCAACACCGCCGCCGCCATGCACATAATGCAGTTCAACCTTGTCGCTGAAGAGTAAGGCAGGACACTGCAATTACCCGGCGGAGACATTTTGTTCACAAAACCATCGCCCATCAATAACGGCCTCATATGCCTGACGGCACTCACGTCCTTTTATTTTGCAAACTCGCAAGAAGTAAGAAAAAAAAAAGAAACAACAAGAAGAGAAAAAAGCTTCTTCTGCCTTTCAACGACAAAAAACACAAAACCGTGCACGCAATGGGCGACGTACAAAGGAAGAACAAAGATAAAAGAAAGCAACACATCCACCCACAGAGTGAGGAACAAATATGTGAAGGATAAAAAATCGCTCTCAATTGCACAGGCACACATAGCAGAAGACGTAAAAGTCAAACAGTTTCGAGGGCATGTATAGGGGCAATGCCACTCGTCTCACACAACATGAAACAAGTGCGACGCACATAAAGACCTCTTCTTTCCCACTGCAACTGTTCATCAGTGAAGCGTTAAGTGTTACGCAATAGAAAAGTCTTCCCATTTTCACTGCCGCATGGCCTCCATCATGGATGACATGGCGTTAAACTGCACCCGTCGTGTCTCATCCTCGTTCACGCGCATATTCGTCATGCGGTATAGTTCATCCCACTTGGCGCCACAATTCGTGACGCACTTCTTTTCTGCAAGGTCCGCGTTCAATCGATAACGAATCGGGGCCTGAGTGGTGCGTAGCAGCGTGTACAGCTCCTCTGTGTCAAGGCAGCGATCCAGACAAAACGTCGTGCTACGGTGTAGCATGGCTGACTGGACGCGAACGGAACCCAACAACTGAAAGGCTCTCGTCGCGTCCTGTTCAAATTGTGTCATGGGAGGAGTTTGCGGCTGCATGGTATTTTCTTCGTTTGCCTCACTTTAAATATATATTTTCCCCTTCCCTTTCCCCTCCTCCCTATTCCTGTTTCTCGTTCCTTGGTTTTCTATTCCCCACCGTGCAAAAAATGTGGTATGCCCACACATTCACACACGGCAAAGAACATGTGCGTAGAAAATGGGGCAGGGTTGACAAAGAGGCCCAGACGGAAGAAGCAACAAGGACGAACTAAAAACAGTCATTATTACCTTGCATCATCGAATTAGCACACACTCACTCAAAGAAGGCGTGAACTTACAAGAAGCAGGATCCCACACCACTCTGCCTTCATAGGCCATCCCATGTAGGGTCTTCTGCACTCATCCACCCAAGCTTTCTTCTCGGGTTCAGTGCCGCAAGTTGCAGAGAAGTTAAATGAAGAATAAGAACGGATCAAAACTCATCTTCCACCGGTTACAGAAAGGCACTTCCTCCACCAGATCACGCACCAACCACTTTCCCCTTCTCTCCTTTCTTCTCTGCTGGAGACCACACCATCGGCCTTGTGCAGTTTCGAGAGTGTGTGTGCTGCCGAAGCGTCCGGGATTGATCCCTCTTTAAATTTTGTTTCAAAGAATAGGGAAAGGGATGAAGAAGGGGGAAGCATGCGTACACACACACGGGCACACATACAAATAAAATTTTAAAAAGTTCCCTTCTCAAGTCAATTTATTTCTTCATTCCCTATTCAACTCATTCCCACTCATCATTTCATCAAGTATCCTCATCATCTCCTTAGCTCTCTTGTTTCCCACGCATTCAACCCCTGACACAAATCTCTCTTACTCGTTCCTCCTCCTCCCACATACCCTTCACAACCAGCCGCGTGTGCCTGGGTATACACATTATAGCACATCCACCTGCATTTATTGAGCTTATGCATCCCCCAATATGGAGTTTACACAGTCTCCTGTCTTACCTGTTTCGTTACTTTTCTCCCGTTTAATTCGTTACTAATCCCGTACTCCATGATACCATCATCCCCTGGCGTTTCTCCTTTGCTTAACTATGCGCTTCCTCCGCCCGTCACCCGTCGTTGTGGCTGTTTCCCATGACGACACAAACAACAAACGCGTCTCTGAGAAAGACACTTACACCCTACTCCACGAGGAAGGCCGCCCGCCTCGATCCCTACGTATATCTCGGAAGAGCAACTGTCATCCACCGGAAAGGGTTAAGACCCAAGGGCAAGTCACCGACGCACACCGAAAAAAAAAAAAAAGCCACAGAAACCACAGAAACCCAACTCACCCACCTATTCCCCCTCCTCCCAACCCCTTCAAAAACTAGAAAAACGAAACAAAAAAACATCGCTGCCCACACAACACCAAATATCTTTCAATTAGGGGAAAGCAGTCGGCTGTCCCACACATCTACCAAAAAGGGCTGTAGGGGTCGCAGCAATGGTACGCGTACCGACAGCGGTGGGATGAGTGCGTGCAAGATGGCGTGTCGATGACAATGCAAAGAAGTAAAAAAGACAAAAATACGGGACGAGCACATGTGGGATTAAAAAAAAAATCCTTGGACCAACAAGGAGGGGAATAAAAAGAAACAAACAGACTGCAAACCATACAACTAAATGTTTTAAAAAAAGATAAAAACAAATTACACCGGACCCTCGCCCACACATATTGAACAACGCAACGCTGGCATTGCTGGTGCGTGGGACGCAAATAACGTACTCAGCAAGAGAACCATAAAAAGACAGCAATGCATAATCCACATACAGATATGCAAAAAAAAGGCTTTTTTTTACAGTTTTGCCTGTGCAGATTTGTTTGACTTTATATCCCCCTTCAATGTGGGTTGCATCCCGCATTATTATTCTTTTTGAGTTTCCTTTCAACCATCACCAGAGTCCTCCGAGTGCAGCGCTCACCAAACACATGCGCACGCACACACTTGTAAAAAAAAAAAAACGTTTTCTGATTCTATTACCCTTTTTTCCTCCTACAATGAATTTTGCTTTTTCCCTCCTTTTCTTCCCCTAGCCCCACCCCCTTCTGTTCAACAGTGCGAAAAAACGCGGTGTGAGAGGCGGACCGCAACGTAGCAAACCAAAAACCACGACACGAGTCCAAGGTTATTGAGTTCATTCTCCCCCGTATTGGCCACAGTCATCATAGCGGCATCCATCCCCCTAATGTCAGAAAGTGCAGAGCTACTGACGCTCATGTTATTCCCTCGTGTAAGCAAACACTCACCGCTGGACCCTTCCACAGCATCGTCAGGGACATCGCCAGGGCTTGCTGGGCTCCACAGCAATGGGCCAAGTAGCACGGTCATCGCCACCCTGTCTACCCACTTCATGGGGGACGGCCAACAGTGACTAAAAGAGTGTGACACGACGACAACAGCACGACGGTTCCCGTACATGCACAGAACTGGGATCATGAACCCAAATGATATAAGCAAGCCTATTATAGTGGGAAGACTGTAGTTTGAAATGGCGCAGCAATGCTTGAAAAATGACACTTGATGCGCACTAGTGCCTGTTTTATCTGTTTTTCGACAAAGAGCGAGGGAACAGCGCTGCTTGCGTGTCAGTGCGAGTTGTTTCATGAGTAGCTGAACATTGCGGGTAATCTTGCCATGAATGTGCAATTGATCAGTGGTGTTGAATCTCTCTGCCTCTTCCCTCAGTTGCGCGATTTGTTTCTCCAGCTTACTCTCTTCTGGGTAAAATAGATGTGGAACCAAACGCCACCAGCGCAACGAGCTCAGGTATGACACTAGAGTGCATACAGCAATCACCAACGCCAGCACACTGTCTTCCAAACTGGAGCACATGGACTGCATCTACTATACAGTGGAGTGAGCAAGAGTAGTTGTACTAGCCCCTAGCAGCGGTGCGCCACGTGCACAAGGAGCGAACACACACTGCCAACTCTCTCAACTATCGGTAAGCTGGCGAAGAGGTTTGCAAGTGCAGTTAAACACACACGCATGCCAAAAAATAAAAAACAGGGCACAAGTAGTGAATAAACAACGAAAGCACCACACACCACACATGATTGTACAAACGAAGAAAGACACAAGCACACACAAAAAGCACAATAGAAAGTCACAAGACGAATAATCTTATCATATATGTACTTGTTTAAATAAAACTCACAAAAACACTATCATCATAATGAAGTGTAGACTTCGATTGCATGGCACGGCGCCCACATAATCACACACTCCTTTCCCCACTCACCTTATGCCTCCCAATTGCTGGTTTTCTTCTTCCTTCTGCATATTTTCCTTCTTTTATGTGGCAGTAAGGACTTTTTTTTCGTTCCCTTCATCCCTCTGTTTACTCCCCCTTCTTCTATGTATCGGACTCTATCACCAGAGACACTGGTATGCTGCAGAAGTGCACCAGCGGCAAACACTGAAGAACACACAGATAAACACAAAACCAAAGGAGAAAGAAAAGAGAAAGAAAAAGAAACGCCAAGATCGTCCCCTATTATTATCATTATTTAGTTTCTGCTTGTCGTTGCTTACGTTATCTCCTCCGCTTCTTGACATCTCCTTCGTCCTGTCATTCATCGTCCGTTCCGAATGTAAACAAAACTAGAAGACAAAAAAATAAGGAAAAAACAAGAGTGGGACACACGCATGCATAGGTGTCTCAAGATATCTGTCATGTATATCTCTTTACAACACGCCGGAAGAGACACCCACCAACTCTGTGTACAACAAAAAAGAGAAATACTATAGGAGATACGCAATGCCGCTGTCGTAGAACACAAGCTCACGCTGATGGAAGCTGCGTAGAATTGCTTCTACAGTTTCCATGGCGCATGGCTTGCGATATCCCATCTGAGCTAATTTTTTCACCACCACAGCAGACGTCACAGGATCGTATAACTGAACCACCGACGCCACTTTCTTCTCCAATTGCGTCATCGTCCATTCCTCTTCTTCATCATCATCGTTGTTCTTCGGTGTCGCCATCGCCTGGTGGACAGCAGCTGCACTAGCGAAAACATTGCCATTGTGCCGCACTTCCAACTCCAATTCGCCTTCCCCCTCCGCCGGTGCGTCTTCCTCTTCCTCCATGAAAGTTTTGTTTCGTGCCTCCGCTGCTGCATCCAAAGTAAATTTGCGTCGCCGTGTCCGCGAAGTGCCGTCTATAGTGGAAGCAATGCCGTCCCCACTAGTTGGCATGGTACGAGCATTCTTCCTGTGGTTGTCCCCACTTTTGTCGTCGCTGCTGAGAGCGGCGATATTCACCTTACCTGTGGTGTCTGGCGGCGGCGCAGCAGTTGCTGTCGCCCCTGCCGCCCTGCTCCTTCTTGCACCTGAAATTGCCTGAGATGTGGAACCCGTTGAACACAGTTTCCGAACCATCTGTTCGTCGCGCTTCAGCTGTGCCTGCAAGTTGTGAGAGCTTGAAACACGCTTGCCAAGCTTCTCACAGTGTGTGTAGTAAAAGCTAGCGAGAGTGCTGTAGAACGTCATTTTACTGCGGCTCTTAGGGGGCGGAATACCCAGCATGACGCACAACACCCGTAGAGCTTCAATATGAAGCTCAAGAAGACTTAGACCCACAACCTTATCAAGTAAGGTACGGAGATATGCTGCAATGAACTCCGTGTTATCCACTTGTGAATCTTCGGCAGTGGTATGGCAGCCAGAACGATCTGTGCTAGTCTCACCACCAGAGCGAGTTTCCCCACCCTCGCCTCCCTCTGTCTTTCCTATCTTTTCCACGTCTTCAGCGTCAACCTCCCATCCTTTATCATCGTCACGGGAACGCTTCACTGCGGCAGATGTAACGAGCAGAGTCGCCTCACCGGCCTCCTCCGCCACAAGTGCCGCCTTCTTATTCCTGCGTAGTGTAGGCTGCCGTGCAGCAATGGCCTCCTCGATGGCACGCCGCCAGTGCAACTTAACCTCGTCTGTGGCAGTGTGCAGCAGACGCAGTGCCTGGCCAAAAATACCTTTTCGTATTTCGTCCTCCTCGCTACGCAAGGGTGGCTGCAAGCGCTCAAATGGATTGTTGTTGATTTGATTCTTCTCGCCATCGCTGCTGCTGGTGTTGACAGCTTCCTCAACAGACACCATCGCGGCACCGTCCGTCAATTTTTATGCAAAAGAAAAGTGGTGCGTGGTCGTCCTGCCCCTCCTAATGTGGCCTGCCCTTTCAAACGGGAGAAATTCTATCGTTGGGGAAATAGTAAAGTCCTTCCCCCCACTCCTCCCTTTGCCTCGTTCGTGTAGAGGTTGCTGCAGGTAGTGACGATGGTGATGACCCCCGCTCTCTCTCTCTCTCTCTCCCCCCCGAGAACCAAAGCGAGGGGGTCACAAAAAGAGAATGCAACGCCGCTTAAACGCTATGGCAGTGTAGTAGTCCCCAACACCGAGCGATGACGTGACCGCCAAGAGACAGAGGAGTGAGGGCAAACAGAGAGCCAGCAAAAAAGGCGCATATACATAAACACACAAAAAAGGTAAAACATGACGATAAGGACAATATGGGAGAATAGAAAGATAAATAGAAAGCTATCATCGTTTGTTAACCCGCCTTATTTTTTTTGTCACCACCGTCAGCAGGCTTGCTTAACGCCTCACTCGCCGCCCCTGCCACACCCCCACGCGCACGCCACTTCTCTTCAAAGGGCATGGTGGTGTTCTTCGTCAGTACTAATGCCTGTCGCGACGAGATTGTGTTTCCCTCAGATTCCCGTAAAACCGGCTCAAAGGCCTCACGATAGTCCTCGTAATATGCTGCCACAGAGGCACGCAGTTGTGTATAGAGCGGCGTGTACAAAACAACTAACGCGGCAATAACGAAGCAGGTCACCCACAGTACAACCCGTTTCACTCACTGCAAATGATCACTCAAATCCGCTGCCACATCTGTACCAATTTCCAGCGAAGGAAATTGAACAACCCCGGTGTCACTTAACTGTAGGACCGGTTTAGATAAAAAGTGGTAAAGTGGCTCCCAGCCGCTTCCGTAATGATACACAAGTAACCTATCTTTTGGCACCACCGCCTTCACACGCTCTTCTAGCATGTCCAAGGTGGCTGTCGAAGAAATTTTTCAAGTTGATCCTGTCATACCCATAGTCATCTTTAATACCATTTGATGTAGATGGACGCCGGCTTGCCGCTTTGCTGCCTTCTCTGTCTGTCGCAGAAATAGGTCCCAGATGGTCGCTGCATCTATCGCCCATGCCTCTTTATCCAATTCCTCAACAAGGACGACACGTGTGCTAAACGGGCACTCTTTCAAGATTGCTTCAAAAGCCACAGCACACGGCGCGCCCACCAAGGCATCAAATCCCCGACTGCTACCACTTGATTCTTTGTCACTGCCGTCAAGCATGGCAGGATTAAACGGTTTTTTTTTTATCCAGAACCATACACCACTCTTGTGGGTGCGTCGTCACGCGACCCCCCATAAACTTGTGCCAAAAGGTGTATGGAGTGTACCCAAGCTGCTGCAGCGCCCGTGTCATTGCCCCGCAACCGGGAACCATTGCCAAGCACAGCACCTTTGGCGGGGCAGGCAGCCACTGACCGCAACGCCACTTGTTGATGGTGTTGCTGTCGATGCACTCAAAGCAATGTGAAACCAGCAAGGCAACAAAAGTAAAAACGCTCCTTCTTTTTGCTGTCACATATCTCGGGAAGGAGCCACAGATGAGAAACATTAAAATAGGAACGCGTGCATACACACATACACACACGTACGAATTGACTGCTGGCGCACCGCATGTATTTTCATGAAAACTAGTTGAGGTGACAACAGCACTTTCACGGCTGAAGAAACAGCCTTCAGAAGCCGCAACAACATGTCCTTTATTTGAATTAAGCACATATTTAGTTGTTTTTGGTTTCATTTTATACGCTTTCGTTTTTGTTGGTATTTTTGTTACTTCGCCGACGCTCCTTCATCCAATGCGCCCCCAAACAAAGGAGTCTGAGAGACTCCACCAACTCCGGAAGCTCCACATCGCAAGGAACAGAAACTCGAAGGTGACATTTACGTGCATGCAAATCTTCTACGCAAAGACTCCCAATTGTGCTTTCAAATGCCTTCTTCATGGGCCCCTTAAAAAATGTATTCTCCACATCACGGATATGATGCACTTGGCGTGCGGGCATAGCAGAAAACAATGCTTGACGCGTCGCCACGCCTGCACCCAACATGTCCAAAGTCTTGTGACAGCCGTCGCTCCCACATAGAAGACGCACACCACCTGCCTCGTAATTAATATGGGTTTCGCCGCGTCGTTGCACTGCATCATTCACCGTTTGCTGCAGAAACAGAGGGGGCATTTCGCGCAACGCCTGTTGAAGTGCTTGCTGAGTCTCCTGTGACAAGAAAGCAAGCGTCTTCGAAAAATTTGTGTTCTCTGTGTCAAATGTAGAAAATGTCTGTCGACGTGCCCTTTCAAGCTGCACAGGGTAAAGAAGGGGCCACAAGGTATTCACAATAGGCAGCAACGCTGTAGAACAAGGAGAAAACACATCGCCTTGCTGCTTCACTTGTTGCTTGGCACAAGCAAATACCTCCGCGTAGGCATGTTTCCATGCCTGAATGGACGCAGGATTAGCGCATGGCATTGTGCACAAGTACCGCGCATGCGTTCGCCGTGCAATATCCCCCAACAACTGCCAATATAACGAGCCTTTCCCCAGCTTCCGCCCCACTGCAACATCATCCTTACCCTTCTCCTCGTGCATGACGCCAACACCATGTTGCACGTGTATTGCCCTCTTCGTCTGCAGTTGACTTTCGTGTTTGGGTGCACGCTCCTCGGTTATCTGTTGAAGAAACTCGGTCAGCATCAATGCATCCTGCTCAATGCTACCACCATTCACTTCACTTTTCGCTGCATCCAGGAAAGACTGGTGCTGAGCCAAAAATAAATCAGAAAATTCTTTTGAGGGTGCCGAAAGAGTTAATAGCTCCTGCCCTTTACCTTCTTGAGAGGTTTGCAATGTTGGTTGTTTATTGCCATGATGCACTGGCGCTGCTGCTTCGTTTCTTGTGGGTTGTTGAAATTCCAGAGGACGATCCTGCTTGGGACACGCACCCATCCGCGCCTGAACTCGCCTCAGGGAAGAAGTGGCGTGGCACACACCTTTGCTACCGTCACCAGCCTGGTGTAGGATAGAGAGCGACCGCAATGAGGCGTAGAGATCCACGGAGAGTCCAACAGAAAAACGGTCAAGGAATCCCTTCCGCAAAATCCATGGAAATAACGCTTTCCATGGGATGGATGTTGACCTTGGAAGGCAAAGATGATCCTCCGTACCGTGCAGCAGCGTTGTCCAGCCCCCCACCGCAGCATGCAATGAAGATTGCGCCGTCTCCTTGCAACCCATCTCTGCCGTGGGTCTTAACACCGCCGTGCAGGAGGAAGGGGGCAACTCCAGCTGCACATTTTTCCACCCCACGCGATGAAGCATGTCAAACATGTCACTAACGCATGATAACGGCGGTGCGTTGAAGGCTGTAATGGGAAAAAGCAAGCAAACCGGAGTCATTGGAAGCAGATGCAGCGCCACTTCACGCAAAAAAGAACACGCCAATTGGGACTCCTCGTCTGTCCACGATTCTCCTGCAGAGAAAGAGGCGCAACACCTCAAGGTGACGTAGTCCAACTGGAGGGTCGCATCGTCACAAGCATGAAGCACCGTCTCCACAGTTTCCACTGTGCGCCGCACATGGCCTTGCATCTCGTGGCGCCCTGAAGC
Source organism: Trypanosoma rangeli (assembly GCF_003719475.1). Lineage (NCBI taxonomy): Eukaryota > Euglenozoa > Kinetoplastea > Trypanosomatida > Trypanosomatidae > Trypanosoma > Trypanosoma rangeli. Next base: position 62,975 of record NW_021705755.1, read on the forward strand.
GGCCACGGAAGCCAACGGCGGAAGGCAAAGCTCCAACCCAACCGTGCCATTCTCGCTATGTGTGAGCACCTTTTCCAAGACTGGGACTGTGCCTTGTCGAGGTTTTGTGGAAGAGGCCCGCCGCCAACTACTCAACGCAGTGCGGAATGCATAAACCCTCCAGGGGCGCATCCCAACGCATTCAAGACAAATGACACGCCTTTTACACCACAATGTTTTCGCCTCTCTCACTCCCTGCTCCTTCTACGCCTCCCCTTTTTTGCCTACCCGCGAGAGTATGTCGTTCTTCCCTTTACACCTTGCACCTCATCTTTGCCTCGCAATGGTTGATAGTGGCGCCAGGAGTGAAGAGAAGGTTGAGAGCAAAGGTCCAAAAAAAAAATAATAATAATAATAATAAGCAACGACAATCCCACAAACACGTCGCAGTCCGTGTTGGTAACGTTCACTACGCTCCCACCTGAGGTGGGGACGGGGAAAAAAAGAAGAGGGAAGAGGAGAGTGATTAAAATAGAACAATGATTGCGGCATATGGTGATAATTGCAATAACCTTCTTGTTTCTATTCTTGCTTTTCGTCCACCACTTAGGGGTAGACAAGGCAATGACAGGGCCAATGCCCAATAACTGTAACAGGAGCAATATATGTTAGGCGGAATCAAGTTTTCGTGGCGAGTGTCCCCTCATCACATGCAGACCCCCAGAAACCACCTGTGGCCTGGACTCCTTTAGTTGCTTAGCAAACTCGTAACGTGCCTTCAGCGCCGCCATGCGACGTTGCGTGGGACTGACTTTCTCCTTTCCCTGTTGGTTTGCATCGTCCATGTTAGCTACAGGATGTGCAGATGTCGCGAAGGTTCGCGCCTCCGCACCGATACCGCCCGAGGCCAACAACTGTTCCCGAAGGGCCTTTCCATCGATAGCGGCACCCTTCTCCACACTCCCCGCACCTCTTTCAGAGGCGTGAAGCTGGCGATTCAGTCGATCAAGCCACTTGTCAGCAGATCCGCAGAATGCCGTCACCCCATCGTTTAATGTGCTAGATGATGACAGTATTGATGACGATGATGGTAACAGTGTTCGTTCGTCCGTGGCCCCCTCCTCCCTTTGCTTCGCCTCTGCGTACTCAGTCAGGCCAACCGCATCGCTAAGGCACCGCATTTGTGCCACCTCCACAGTGGCGAACATCACTTCAATACGGTAATCCTTTGAGACGCGTGTAGCGTACTCAAAGGTGTGAAACGGCTGATGAGTCCATTTGTAACCCATCTTGTATTCACCAAGGCAAGGCTGCTCTACCACGACTAGACTTCGTGGGCTCATGTACAGTCGCGGAAACCACGGGTTATCTAGGTGTTGAAGATGCATAATCGTTGTGGAAACAAGATTTAATATGCCCACATACGGGCCAATTGTCGCCGGCTTCTTGTGAATTGGATACCCAGAAAAATTCCCAATCATTTCACTAACCTGGCAAATGTTGGGTATAGTGGGGATAAGGCCAAGGTGGAAGAATTGCCCCAGGACCCGCTGCAGTGCTGGAGCACGGTTCATAGCAAAGGCCAAGGTGTCCTTTCCGGGTATCCCTAATTCCTTTTCGTAAAGGTTAACACAATAACGCGTTTCTTCAGCAATATACGCAGCACGGTTATCCTGAAGCAAATGCAACAACTCATCGGAAATAAGCGCCTCGTCCTCGCATGTGATTACGCCTTGATAACTCGTAAGTCCAGCCACAAACATTTTTCGCATGCCGTAGGTTGAACGGGGCTGGCCGATACTCTCATAGTTAGGCTCCAGCAGGTTTTCATCAAACACACTAGTGTAGGAACCCTCATCCTGCTTGCGCTGCCTTCGTTTGTCGTCAATCACTCCAGTGTCACCCTCCTCATTTATTGACGTAGCATGTGTCTTCCCCATAACATTTCGCCCTCCGCCCTGTTGCCGCCGTCGTGCCATCGTCCAGGAGTTGTTTCGCTTCCGCGAGTCAAGCTCCTCCCGGGCCAAGACGGAGTTGTAGAGAGCGGAATCCCTTGGAATCGTCATCGAATCTGTTTGCCCGTGGTACTCGTCTGCAGACATCCCTCCTAAGTCAACATCTTCCTCGCCACCGTCGGTAAACTCTACCACAGATGCAGCGTTTCGTTCTAGTGCCGCCTGCAACATTTTCCGCCGGTCCTCCTTGGACACCCGCGCCGCCTCATAGCCGTGCTCGTCAATGCCATCATACAGGCCATAACGCTTCGGCACGGGCGAGAGCCACTCCCCGGGTACACCACGGCGACACATACCCGCCTCCTCCTGTTCTTGGTGTAGTCGGTACTTCTCGCGCTGCGATAACTTATGTGTGAGGCCGCCTTGAGGGCAAAACGACGCGGAGGAGCAGTGTTCTTGTTGTGGTTGGAAGGGTTTCTTGCCATCGCCGCTCAAGCGTGATTTCTGCCCCTCCTTCATAACAAACTGTCGTTTCCGTCGTGGCGGCACAACAGTGCCTGCTGCAACTGTATGCCCCCATTTCAAAAAACAGAGGCGATTGGGACGCATGTGTTTACCCACCCCCTCCTCCCTTTTGGCCTAGACAACAAGAACAGCAAACCCATGCACGCACGCACAGATATATATATATATATATATATAACGGCAAAAAGAAGCGACGCAGCATTCACAGAAATAAAAATAAAATAAAATAAAATCAATAAGTAAGAGAATAATCCCACAGTCACCATGACCATGAAGAAGTAAACACAAATACTCGTGGAGCAAACTTAAACAGTCACCCTGAAAATGGCACGAGGACGATGAAGACGAGGCGTGGAAGTGAGACAAAGAGATGGGAAGGAAGAGGGTGAACACAAGTTATAAAGTCTACTCACACACAGAAAACCCGTCAATGAGGCACACACACGCAGGCATGTATATTATACCTACACCCCAAAGTTAAACTTCACCTACCTGATGTATTCAGGTGGAGTCATGTGGAAGGGTGCGGTGTTGTGACCCCAAACTCGTCGGCCCCACAACGGAGGAAAAAATTTACCACTTCTTCCTCTCCCTCAGCATCATTATCATCATCATCTGTCAAACGATACGCTTCCAGCACTCCCTTCTCGCGCCTTTGCACTGGTGACATGGAACTGCGAAGCTGTAGTCGCCTCAGCGCTCCCATTTCGCGAAGTGCATCTTTGAGATTTGTCACCCGCTGGCGAACTCCAGTCGGATGGGAAAAAGACATCTGCCGTGATGGCAATACAACTCCCAATGGAAAGGAGGATTTGTTGCCGTGCACAGTGGCCGCATCTGTGCCTTCCCTTGGCAGCGACTCTGCCGCTGAAGTAAAAATAAAAACGTAGTATTGAGCATTCCGCAGCGGTATCCAGTGGGCATCACTGAGCAACACGTCAAGAACAATGCTGCCCAACAAATGCGCCGCCTCGTTTGTTCCAACTGCAGAATCATCACCACCATCATGGTAGCCTGCAGTGCACCTATCAGGCACCGCCCTCTCCTCCTTCTGGTGTTGGTTCGCTGACGGCATCAGGTGCTCAAGGCGCATCAAATGCCACTCGCTAAGGGCGTTGGCGTCAGCACCACCACCAACAACACACGAGGGAGACAACGAAGAAGAAGGGGCACCATTCTGTTCTCGCCATTTCAAAACTGAGCTCCTGCCCAGTCCATTCATGACTAACAAGCAACACAGGCTCGTAAGTAACCGCGGGGTAATAAATGACAGAGACTCTCCGCCAGACCGGGATTCTCCACGTGACTGCTGACACAACGCAAGCAAACATGTCACAATCAACTCCACATCAGGACAGCTATGCACAAGAATAAGGCAGATGCGCTCCAAAAGGGAGGGAGGAAAGACCTTGAGAGCCGATGCCTGCATACGAAAGCAACGTTGCACCACACGCCAGTGACGCGCCGTATCAACGAGGGTCGGCAGATTTGCCCCGCTGTCTTCCTCAGAAGCGTCCTCATCTCCAACCTCATCTGTACATCCTTCGCACATGCCGTTCATCGCCCCCTCCCCCACCTTCTTCCTACTGTTCTTGTCTATCACCCATGATAGCAATTCCAGCAGGGAGATGTAAATATGTCTTGCTGAAGCCGGATTCCATTCCAACTCGTTACGAAGAGCTGACAGTGCAGTACTTGCACTATCCATCAAGTCCGCAACGACACGGTGCATATGCGATGAGACACAAACAATGCGCCTGTAGTCATCTGGAATGGTGAGGGAAAGCGTCGTCAAATGGGAAAGAACCATTTCCAACAGCGAACGACCGTCCGTGCGAAAAATGACCGAACGATGCTGGGCAATGACCTGCCACGCCAAAGAACCGCTCCCGAAGGAGTAATGGTTTGACGACCCTGTCTCCCTCTTGCCCCTGCCACCGCCCCAAAGCACACCAAAAAGCAGACGCTCTACGGCAGCCTCCTCTGTTAGTTGCTCTAGAAACGTCTGATGTCCACCCACGAGCGCCTCAATCCCTCGCGTCCCACTGCGCGAGAGATACGTGGTGCAACACCGTCGCAAAAAGATAGCTACGCTTGGATGACAGTAAGGAAGAATATCTTCCTCTATGCAGGTAAGCAGCGGAAAGGAACGGCTTTCGCCCACATTATCTACTGCTTCAGCAGCAGACACTGGGGATTCCCCGAACGATGACAAGAGCGACACAAGACGCAAAAAAAGATACATAGACGGTTGTGAGGCTTCCGCAAGAATTCCACCGCAACTTCGACGTTCTTGTGAGCTTAATTCGTCAAGTGAAGACGCGGGGCGCAACATGAGCAACGACGTATGCTCACGGAAGATCTCAACAATGTTCAATCGGGCGGCCTCAATCTCATCTATGGCATCCGCGGCGTAGCTTTTGACTTCCTCCGACGTCACAAACACAGGAATGCTGTGTTGTGAGACAGAAAGGCTTAACGCGTGGCCAAATAGTTCTCGGTGTTTCCAATGAAGCTGCTTCTGCTGAGCATGCACCTCTGCATCTGTACTGGGGTTAGCGTCCGCAGAGACTTCGCGCGCAACGCCATTTAAGCGAACACTGTGCGCAGTGACAAGGCGAGCCCGCAAACGTCTGGACGCACGAGGAATATCGCTTACAGCCTGAGGCCACACAAACTCGTTATGGATGCTGCTCCCACTACCTTGTGTTTCCCGCTCTGACAGACACTCAAGACGCCAACGGCATAATGCCTCTTCCTTTCCATAAAAGGTCAAACGACGCGTTCCTAAAGAAGAAACTGCTGCCTCTTCCAGTGCCGCAAAAGAAAGTAAAGTAGTGACTGTGTTTCCGGCGTGAAAAACATGTGGAAACTGTTGAATCAGTCTAGTATGAATTTGGCGCCAAAGTGCCGCTGTATTTCCGGGACGACGAACCGGCGAGGCGTGAAATACGCCTGCCTCTTCATAACAACGAAGCACAGTTGTAAAGAGCAGCTTGCTCCAACCTGGCACCGCCGATGGCTTTGATGTTTCCCCATCCTGCTTCGTCGTCGCTGTGAGACTAGCCTGAGTCGAATAAATTAGTTGCGGGCAAGATGCCCTCTGGATGAATGCTGTGTATTCGTCACGGACGGAACGTACAAAACGATCGTACCTCGCCCCACCACCTTGCTCCCGCAAAAATGCCTCTGCATGACGTTCCAACACCGCCGCTGCAGCCATCGCCCCAATAAGTACAAGCCAATCCTCGTATTTCTCCTGATACACATGGAAATACAAATCGTTACGGCAAGTAGAGGGCTCCGTGTTGTGACCACTTCCATCCATGTTACCGGCGCGGGAGCCACAACACGCCACATACACTCCCTGGTAAATCAGTTCTTTTAAAACAAATTCGTCTTCCAGGGCAGGGATGCCAAGGCACAACGCCACCTTCAACACTCGTGTGAACAAGGGAGACGAGACCATGTATTTCTTGTAGGGGATTTGTGCCAGAAGCCTGGCGATCATGCTCCACTGTAGAGGGGAGACGTCCCCCTCTGCCCTGATGTCCTCAAGCATTGAGACCACCTCGTTCTCGAGGTTTGGCCCCAGCTCAATCGGAAACAGGTGTGGGTTATGGCGCCACCAGCGACGAAAAAGTTCCACGGCCATGTAGTCCTGTCCCTGACGCAGCAGTGTTTCAAAGGCGAGATGAAACGCGTACGCGGAGGATCGCATTGTTTCTTTCAAGACAAGACGCAAAGGCTCCAATGTGGACCTCGCCTCCCCGCTCAACTCGTCACCGCCGCCAAGAACGTATGACATCAACGCTTCTTTTGCTGCTTTCTGTGGTCCATTTCGCAATGATTCCCTTTCCCATTGCAACTTATCCTCCATCTCTTGTAACTGTGATGCGTCATGCAGTGTTTTAGCTTCCGTCATCATCGCATCTGCCATAGCTCGCGTGCTTTGCTGCTGAACCGCGCGCATGGATTGACGCACGAGCCGAGCAATCTCAGAAGGTGCCACATGTCTTTCTCCGCCCCTACAATTCGCTCCCTTATCCTCGCGTATGCCCTTCCGCAGGGAAGTGGATTCATCCCCATCATATTGGCGGCGGCCAATGTCGTCTCTTCCAGTTTCACCCACCTTGTGACGCTGGGACTTCTCCTCTTCATTCATAGCAAAGAGCACGGCATGTTTAAGATTCGCAATCACGTGCCAAGGCCGCAAGGAGAGGAAAGTAGAGGGAGCGGTGGCAGGCCACTTACCTCCTGTAACCGTAGTACCACCAGCAACCGGCCTCCCCTTCGCACACAAGGCATGCTGCACGAAGGCCACTCGACGGGAAGTCACATCGTCGGCCAGATCATCTTCCGTATAGCAGGTGGAAAACAACGCGGCGAAGAACGGGGTCACGTGCGACTGCCTCGGCCCAGACGTGGGCGACCCCGCCCCTCTTCGCGCCCACAACAGCGGCGCCCTTCCCAGCGTCACAAACTGCGGAGCCGACGTTACTGAGTGAAAGCGTCGACGCCCATGCTGCATGGCATCCTACTATACTCGAATAGATACAAAAAAAAATACCCATGAAGGCAACTGCACCACAATTTCGTTGAACACACACTCACCGATGCACAGACACACACACATACACGCACAAAATAAGGAAGTAAAGCAAAAAGCTCCAGTGCAATTGGGGGGAGGGTGGAACCACAACAGCAAGAAAAAGGTAATCGTAGCAGCAAGCACAGGAGCGTGGGAGAAAGAAAAAAAAAAGTAGCCGCCCCGTAAAAAGCATGCGCATCCGATCAAACTGAAAAGCAAAACAAAAAGAAGTTCCGATGGAGACAAAGAAAATAAAAGAGACGCAAACGCAACTTGTACGCACACACACACACACAAAAGAGGAAGGGGCGGTGGTGGTTTCAGGTCCACACAGCACTACAAATTTGACTCACGCAAAGAGAGACGAAGAAAAAAAACAGAAAAAAAAGATGGCAAGTGCAAAAACAAACCTTCCACGCAACCCTTTTCCCCGAGACTCTGCTCGTCTCCTTGTTGTTGTGTTGGTAGTGGTTGTTGTTGTGGTCCCATCGGCTCTGCAAGGCAATAACCGACGAGTTTCACATTCTCACAGAGCACTCAGCCTTTTCCCGCGGGGTGTCATTTATCCCTGTGAGCATACATAAAGGGATAAATCTGCACCACACTCTAGAAAGACCAATAATAAGAAGAAATCATATAAAAAGGAGAGGTAACAAAACAAGCAATATATGGAGAGAAGAGGAGATATAGAGAGATAAAACATCTGAAAGAGAGGGATGCAAAAAAACAAAAAAAAAGTGCCTCAGCGTCCCCCCGACTCAGCCGAGTCGTTAGGAGAAAACAACAACAACCAGCAGACAAGGAAAAGAAATAAAGGCAACACCAACACCACAAAAACAAAAAGGCTCACCCCATGCAATTGGTTGAGCGTGGGTGCAAAAAAAAAGCAAAAACAAAGACACAAATAAAAACGTTCTTTTTGAGGGATGTATGAAGCATTTACTTCTCCCCTCGTTTTTTTTTCCTTTTTTCCTTCTCCTCAAGCCCTGCCGACAAAGCAGGCATCCCTCGCCTTCTTTACGTGCTTACTTCCTGTAAAAACAGATATAAATGAACTGACAGACAAAGAGGAGGAGAAGGAGGGCTAAAAAAGAGTGAGTGGTCTCAAGCAAGACACATAAAAGAAAAAAAAAAACGTTATCCTTCTTCCTTTCCTACCAACACTTCTTGATCGGCCCATTTTGGCAGTCGGCTGTTCAAGGAGCATTTTTCCTCCCTTTTTTACGTGCTCTCTTTCCCCTCACTTCTGTACGCGCTCGCTTATCCAGGACTGTAAAACGAAGAAAAAAAAAACACAGCACCACATACATAAATACATGCATAGAAGAAGCCAGATTACCGGTGATTATTATTTTTATAAAAATAATGAAACCCGTGTAGAGAAAAACCCACATAGACACCTACATACGGAATCAAATGGAAGAATTGGTCAACACGCGTTCTGTTTATAACGGGCAAGTATTCACTTCTCCCTCTGTCTTCTGGTTGTTTTGAATTTGCACCCCATTCATTCTCCGCGCTTGTTTAGTAAAAAAAGGAGCAAAAAAAAAAACAGAATAACAACGAACATATTTTTTTTTATTTTATTTTATTTTTGTTTGGAGGGTGAAAGTATCATCATTGAAAGCTTTGATGACTACGTCGTAGTGGGCTTCACCACAGTACATTTTTCCGTCATGAGTTCATTCCTTCGTTTTCTTTTCGACAGTTTGAAATTTTCTTTGGGTCTGGCAACCCCAAACAAATATGCCTGAAAAACAGCACAAAGGCTCACGAGGGAACGACTTGCTTTTGTACCGCGTCACTGGTGTGCTTCACGGGGCCCACGCGCCATATTCACAAACGAGCGGTGCCCCCGCGGTTTCGCAATAACCACTGGACGAGCCAGAGTGGTAGGTAACTGTTCCTGCAAGCTTCGTCCCCCAGCATTTCCTCCTGGTAACGCTGCTGGTGTTGCTATCAAAGATTTGGTCATTGTGGTGGCGCTAGTGCCGCCATTAAGATACCTCGCAGCCTTTTTCCAGGCCGATGGCTTCACGTATCGCGTCCCCGGTGAAATAAATGGATGATTCGTGAGGAAGTGAATCGCGGAAGCCCTCTGCTCCATCTCCTGTAATACAGCGGCCCCGTCATACGAGGATGAAGCAAGAGATGCCTCTGCCTTGCTTCTCAAAGCGAAGCTATTTGTTGAATCCGCTCGAGTAAGAGAAGTATTTAAAGGCTGGTCAGGCTCAGGACTCTCCCCGCCATCTTGTATCATACGGTGGCGCTTCTGTTCAACCTGACAAAAATTCCAATATACTAGCAGTGTGTTAACATTACAAAGCCATTCCTGCAAAATGGCACGGACAATGACGAGTTGCCGGTCAGCTGGATTGTTGACAAAGTCATTCACAAGAATGGCATTGCGTCGATTCATACGAACACACAGAGGTGCATTTTCCACAATAATGTTGCGTTCCAGATGACGTCCAATACGGCGTAGATCTTTCGTATACCCGCCGTCACGGTACCAACGCACATCACGATAAATGACATCGTCGAGAATGGTGCCGTCAGGGTCTAAGCGGGCAATCACAGGCCTAGCGACCACCTCTACGCTTGCTGTCCAGATTATTATCTCCAGTCGCAACATAACACCGTCCTCTGGTGAGGTTTCAGTTGCCGATGCACTACCATTTCTGGTACTGACGCCTTTTCCACTTGCCACTCCCTGTGTGGAAGACCTTGTAACGATGGACTCCATTGATGTTTCACCCGTGTGCAGTACCGGATGGGGGTACAGAGATCTAAGGTGCCTCAACATCTCAACAGCGCCAGGACGAAGTATTGCTGGACCATTTTGACGATTGTTACACAATGTTTCATCAAGGTCAAAAACAATTGTCGCGGTACGTTCCTTTTCAGCCACTGACGCCAAACTTCGAGTAAGAAGTTGTCGAGTCGGGTACAAAAAGTTATTTGGCAGCAATCCACCTAAAGCTTCCTCAAGAGACGAATGTGCACTTCGCCTGGCAGCTGTTTTCCCATCTGAATTGGCAGCCGATGGAACTCCAGAGCCCAAACTTACAGAAGGTGCGGATGGTGCACGCGACGTAGCGGTAGGGGAATATTTTGACGCCATATCCTGCTGTTCCGCGCAATGCTTTCGTCCATTCCTCGGAACGGTTAGGGGGGGCATAACGGAGTACCGCATTGAGAGTGGCTTCTCCGGTGTATCCTCCTCCTTCATAGCAAAAGTGTTCTCAGTCATGTGGCAACTATCACCCGAGGCGTTTTTGTTATGCAGATATCCATCACTACGACTAGTAATGTCCCCTAAGTGGTCAGCAGAGCCAGGTAAAACACGCAAAGGCGTGACATGCGCAGATGCTTTTCCATGGCACACCCCATCCATCTGGAGCTCGGAGATATCATGTGTCATAATGAGCATCACACCAGATGTGTTTTTAATTTCCGATGCTTTCCGATGCAGCAAAGGTTCAGTGCTTTTGTTGTTGCTGCTGCTGCGATGGTCAACTTCGTCCTGTTCCGCTGTTACATTCGCATCAATGGATTCGCAAAGTGTAGCCCTGCTGAGTTTCGTTTTGGATACCTTTGACCGCAGCTTCTCCTTCCCCTTCCTTGGCGGTGTGCCGAACAATATACTCACTTTACCAGCATATTTATTCTTCGTAGCTTTGGCTTTCTCCCTTTTGCCACCCTTAGAGCCCTTATTTCCCTGTGTTACAGATTCTGGGTCGAAGAGCAGTGCGTGGCGTTTTTCTTCAACCACAACGTTGTTGAGGTTCACGGCAGGCCCTACCGCTCGCGGCAACGACACCCGCACTCCCTGCTTCAAAGTGTTGTATGGGAGAAATGGCCCCCCACCATATACCTCTTTCTTCGCCACAGTCGATGTCACCTCCTTTTTCTGACCGGACGCTGCTGTGTCTTGCGTCTCTTTGCAAAAACGTTTTCCCAAAGTCGGTGACGGCGCCGCAAACCTCGTCATGTATCCTGCGGTCGTCACTCAACGCGCTGCAGGACGCTCACGACACGCAATAACCAGAGCTGCAGAAGGACTATATATATATATATATATATACGAACAGTAGAGAACTGTGCCCAGACGTGTACTTCTCTGTCCGACCCCCCACCCACAGACAACTCTCTGTTTTTATTTTGTCCTTACTTCGCTCTTTCACTATGTTGTTGTTTTCAACTGCTTACACCCACACTCTGGGCTATCCCGCCGCAACACACAGCCACGCACTCTCTATCTCTGAGGCAGCGATTTATTCTTGTGGTTGCAACAAGTGAATGTGCGCAGCGTAATTTCCCTGCAAGTTCCACATAAATAAACGAAGAAGAAATAGAGAAAGAGCAGCGTGAGTGCACAAGTGAGGGGCAAACAATGTACGCATCAAAAGAAAGAGCATACACAACAGCTCCCTACCTCATCCGCGTACAAACAAAAACACATGAAGAGAGCAACAATACATTTGCTTTTTGCTGAAAGCATCTTCATCCATGGCAACGCGCGCGTTACCCCACATACCCGCCACGCGTGAAGACAAGCCAAACCAATGCTACTTTCATCTCTTACTCCCACACATATGCATACACTCACGCACGCACCATCTCGTTATGTGTGTCTTCCTCTTACCTCTTCTCTCCCATACCAGTTTCAGCTGTTCATCTTATACTTACCTCATTGTGCTCCAATTCGTTAGCCTGCTCCTCTGCGGCTGCCAACGCAGAGGTGCAAAAACGGAAAAAAAAGAGAAGGTAAAAATAGGGTTAGGGTAGGATAACTGAAATAAAATGTACTCATGAAAGCACGAACGTACACAAAAAAAAAATGCACTTATGCGCATATGAAAAGATTGACACGTAAATTGTATAGCTGCGGAGCGCCATACGGCACATGAAGAAGTGAGATTTACAGCCAAAGCACAAGCAAAAGAAGGGTGTGTGTGTGTGTGCGTAAGAAACAGCAAGAAAAAGAAAAAGAATATGCGTGTGCACGAGGTCTTGCCCCTCCTATTTCTACCAAGAAAAAAAGCACCACAATGCGAGATGTCACTTGGGCTCGCTGCGCCCAAGCATCCCCCACTCAAAAGATGCGATTCGTATTCAACCCTCATACACTAATAAACAAACTAATCCACAAACAAAATAAAAAAAAAACACACGGCGATGATGACCGGCTGGCGTTGCGTGTTGATCAAGTGGCAGCCTTTACGGTGCTCCACAACCGCCAAACTCCTCTGCGTGGAAGTTAGTGCGGGGCTGGTGGGACGACACGAAAGAGCTGCACTCGTGCTGCCTTCTCCAACGCGGCATCTTTGAAAAAAAAAAAAAAGAAGGGAAGATAAAACGAAGGGAAGCTAAACAAGACACGCCACCATCCTCTTATCCATCCTCATCCGGTCGCAAATTCTTTCCACAAGCTTCTACGAAAGGAACGTAAGAAGTCAAAGCAAAAAAGTGTCGCACAAAAACACACACTCAGAAAGAAAAGTACAAAAAAAAAGTCAGAAAGCCACACCAGCATGTGAACAAAAGCGATATTAAAAGGAAAGGAGACAAACAAAGCAAACACGCAGGGAAAATGTATTAAAAAGACAAAAGTGTAAAGGGGGAGGTAACAAGAGCATTCTCATCTCCTCCCACACTTATCCCCCACCAATCGCTGTCCTACCTTTCTCTGCTCTATTCCTCGCTCTGCCTTTGGCCTTCACAGACTCAAAAAAAAAAAGGGGGGCGGGGAGGAATACAACTTGCGTTTGCCCCATCACCGTGGCATCAGCATCGACACATGTAAACATCAACATGCGTACGCACACGTGATCGGTTTGCCTCGTCGATTGTGGCGTCATTCTCTTATTGATGGTTTGGGGTTCTTTTTTTTCGGTGCTTTTTGAATGTGTTTTTTTTTATTTATTATTTTTTTTATTTTTATTTTTGGTTTCGGTTGAGAGGGCGTCGTTTTGTGAAATAACGAATGGGTAAAAAAAAAAAACGGTCAACCTTTGACGTGTGCTCGGTAAGAAAAAAAGTGAGAGGTGATATTGATATATACCGCAATGACAATAAACGACAGCACTTGTTTCACACCCCATCACTTTAGTCTATTTCGTTCTCTGTCACCGTAAGAGACGGAGTGGGTGACGCTTGCAATCGGCACCGGCGTTCACATCCCTCTCAACACCCCTCCGTCTGTCTGCCTGTGTGTGCATGCGTTTCTTATCCCTGCCTCGTGCCTCCGCCGCGCCCCGATCGCTCACGCACACCACCATCGCGACTGTACCACACCACAATACGCGCAAAGAGAGACGAGGGGGCGATGCACAGCCTGCAAGAAGGTGAGACGCATGTGACACACAAACTAAAACAAACAAAAAACACTCCGGGGAACCAAGCCAAAAAAAAAAAAAATTAAACTGTGTTGAAGTAAACAACAGCGCGAGACGCACAATGTAAAGAATGTGTTGGAACGAGGTGGTACCTCAGCCCCCACCTCATCCCACTTCCCCATCACTCCTCATACACACACAACAGGGACTCCGAAGAGCGATACCCCGCATGTGTGCCTCTTTGAGGCACACAGGCAAAGGAAAGCAGAGAAAGCGACAAAAGTGAGTTATAAAAAGGCAACAACAACACACATACACACACAATACAGTAAAATTTTTGTGTAAAACGCACACAAAAAGAAAGAAAAAAACGACAAATTGGAGATTGAGCACAACGCAGATCAACAACTGGCATACTTAGGAGGGAATGTCCTCCACATTCCTTCCTTATTTATCAGCGCGTTGTACATATCCTCCCATAAAGCGACTAGAATTTTTAGTAGACGGGAGGAATGCGTCATCCACACACACACAACGACATCTCTACATTCGCACGAAAACAAAAAAAAATTGAGCTGGTTTTCGTTTTCCGTATACCCAGTGGGGAGAGGAAACAAGAAAGAAACGAGGAAAAAAAATATATATGCCATTTACGGCGTCCCGTCAAGACACTCTTTTTCTTCCATTTTTCTCCTACTTTTATTATTTAATTTTCTTTTGTGTCCATCAAAACCAAGTTTTGTTGTTTGTTTGTTTGTTTGTTTGTTTGTGCATGGGTGTTCTCCTTGCTTTCCATACACCAACCAACCCGTTAAGTGGGGAAAAAAGTGGCCTGTCTTGCAGACCTACAGTGCAGCCCTATGCCGGTGGAGAGTGCGTCGGCACCGGGTGGAAACGGGTAAAAATATTTTCCCTGTCATCCTCAAAGTCATCTTCAAATTCATCATGGCCCTCCTCTTCCTCACATTCAGCGGCGTCATAGTCATCAACTTCTTTGTCGTTGTTATATAAGTCTCTTTCTTCCATGTCGGTGCCTCCGTTACCGTCAGCGTCGATGCCCAGCATATTAAGGGGGGTGCCGCGCACAACTGATCGCGTCGCACCGATTACCTCGCGTACTTGCGAAATCACATGCATCAATTTGCCACCTCTAGAATGGCTTTTAACGTGCGGCGTCACTGCTGTAGTAGCCACCTTGTTCTGCTTGGATTGGGCATCTGCGCAAGAGAACGCCAAAGCATTTGCTGCATACCCTTGCACAGTTTTATCCTGTGACGCGCGCACAGAATACGCTGCGTGTGGCAGTGCTGCGGGAAACGCTGTCCCGTTCGTGGGTCCAATACCCTTATTACCGCTGCTCCGGCTGAGGTTTGTAAAACCGTCGTACCCCACACCAGGAGGAGGTAATGTCATATCAAGTCTCTCAGGTGGAGACAATACATTCAGTGGGCGATGTGGAGGAGTTTGTTCCCTATCAAATGCATCAAACTCCAAGCGTTGAACGTCATTCCTACACGTGCTTACTTGCGACTCCTCCATACCGTGCCTCCCTCGCTCCAAAGGTGTGCCACCACTACAAGCACACTCCACAAGCAAAGACCGTTTAAAAAATTCGATGGGCGACATAGTCTGTTGCTTTGGTGGTGTCCATACCATGGGTGTTAAAGCATCCTCAAATAACCTCGACATCCGCTGTAGACTTGGTGGCGTCAAAGGCTCTTCTGGTGCATGCACAACAGAAAATAGACGTTCGGTTTTGCGAAAATCCGGCAGATCTTGCATAGGTGAAGGAGAAAACGACCTTGGGGCCTCGCAAGCTTGAATTGGGGAAGGCGGAAGGTGTAGTTGTTGGTTTCCTCGAAGGCACTTTTCAGCAAATTCTGTTATAGAAGACATGGATAGTCGCTGAGAACCACGAAGTGACGACTGCATAACTCCAGGAGATAAATGGGCATTGCTCTGCGGTGTCATGTTCGCCGGTGTAAGAGACATAGGTGTCGCTGGCATGTGCAAAAGTGATAGTGGGGGAGCCTCCTCTCCTGCACATGAAGATATTGGGGTAGTGGCAGTAGATGGCAGGCCGCTGCTTCTTCCAAAAATAAACGCGCGCAACTGGGATGACATCCCGCGTCGTTTTGCCACCGACTCCATCCACTCCGCCCAGGCCTCCACCTCCTCCTCTTTGATTAGTAACGCAAAGTCAATAAGAAACAAAAAGTCCAGCTCAAGCTTATTAACCTCTTTTAACGAGAGACCAGCGGCGTTGGCAATGCGCTCATTCCATCGCCGCGAACCATCCACGTACATCTTTGTTGCGACCAAAATGGCAATAGTAATAAGGCGGTACCAGTTCGCCGTTGTTACACCAAAGTGTTCACACGCACACTGCAACGTGATGCGTGAAATATACACCAACGCCCCTATTAACGCCATAGGAGCCGCATCACCATACGCCACGTGAAGTCCAATAGATTCAATTAACTGCTGCACCACTGTAGGTGTCTTGTCTTGTTCTTGTGACTCCTCTGACAAAAGTGTGAATAGACTTCCAGTCGCTGCGCCTTCCGGTTGAGTTCCCTCTCCTCCTTTACGGTGCCTCTCACCGTGTGTAGGTTCTATAGAGTTCGACAATCCAAGCTCTTCCATCCCATTCCGCTGCTGCTGCGGCTGTTGTTGTTGTTGTTGTTGTTGCAAACACTCACTGCTATAACGACGTGGTTGCATAGAAAAGGTAAGCTGCGGCGAGGAAAATTTCGCCGGACTCGCTGAAAGGGGCTTAAAAGACTCGGATGGTTGCATATCGAAGGAACGGATGCTTGCAAAAAATGATGAGAATTGTTGTTGCTGTAAAGTGTCAGTATTTTGATGACATAAAATTCCATTCACACCTACAGGCTCATTGGCTACTCGTCGCTCACACTGAATGATAAGCTGTTGGATCGCACAGTCATAGAAAGGCGCAATGGCCGATAATAGAAAGGCCGTAGACGTGTTCTCCCCCACCATCCAACTACCCAATTCAGACCCTGACGCACTAAAATTTGTTTTCACTTCACCATCTACTGGCGTCGCAGGCTCTTCTTTACCCCACAGTAATAACTTCGAACGAGGCAATGGAACCGGGAACCCCACGTGAGGTTCCTGATCATTGGTGTGGCAGGATCGTACGTGCTGTTTGCGTCCCTTGAACATGGGGGAGGGGGTGTTGTGTTGCGGGGAGCTAGCTCCTTTCAGCGCCCGGCTGCGGATTGCCTCCACTGCGGCGGCACCAAATCCACGACGTCGGTGACACCGACGAGGGGCCCCAACAACATAAATACAATTATGCTGTTGCTGTTGTTGTTGAGTCTGGTGATGCCGAGGAGCTCCTCCATGATGCTGAACTGAATTGCAGCTAAGCGTTTTCTTAGAAGGGAAAATGTAAGCCGCCTGAAAATGGCCGTTGGGGTTGCTATAACTATTAAGATGGCTCACCATCATGTCGTGTGGTTGTTGCCGTTGTTGCTGATGCTGGCGGCACCACTCATTGCGCTCTATGAGTGCATTTCCACTCCCAATCTGATTCGGGTGACGAATGTCTTCGCTTTGGGTGGACATTACGGGGTGCATTTTGGCGGCACCTGCCCGCGCGACATCGGCACCCCCCTGCCGCTCCGCAGTCGCACTGCTATTTACTTCCCACCTAGTCAATGTGTCATCAGAAAAATTCCAGCTCGTGCTAATCGCCGGTTGACCACCAGCTGTTTCACCGCTGACGCGCATGGCAGCGGGCGCCGCCCGCGGTGTGTTGGGTACGTTGCTGACTGAGGAATCCCAATCAAGCGACGCGGCGCTTACCGACCCCGTCGCTGTCCATGCATTTGCGCCAGCCGCAGGTCTAGACCGCCGCACAGACTCAAAGAGAATACTGCGGTCAGTATCACCCATTCTACTACAAGCGCTCAGTGTTTCCGCTGGCGCCGCAGCTGCAGGAGGCTCCTGGGGATCAGAGAATGATCGGGGCACACGTGGTTTCTTACGTTGCACGTCAACAGCAGATGATGTGTGTTCCATTGGCATCTCCGTCGCAGCAGTGGCAGTCGCTGTTGTCGTCATCGTCTTCCTCAGCGCGCTCCCACCAATCTTCCTAATGTTATTGCACACCAGAAGAGAAATGACTTTCAACACTTACCTCCACAAGTCCTCGCTCTATGCGTCGGTGTCGGTTGCCCACGTCGTCCTCAGCCTCCTTTTTCTCTCCTAAACAAGCAAAGGGAAACACACACCCACACACCCAACAACAAAAAAAAAAAAAAACAGAATATTTCCGCCAACACCCACAGACAGCAGAGTGAAAGAAAGATCGATGGATGCCTCCCTAGAGGGGCAACACGTGCCCACGCAGAAACAACCTAGGTAAATCACACAGTGTTCACTACAGTAACCCAAACAATAATAAAAAGATTCTTTTCTCTTCGCTCCAACAGAAACATAACAAAAGAGCCCGGCACATGCACTAGAGCTGCTGGCCACAGCACCATTCGCCTCACGTTTGTACGCGGAACTCGCATGCAAACGCGCCCGTGCACACCCTGCAGTAGCGACACTTGAAGACCTCGGAAAGACACAGCACAAAAACACACACACAAAAAAAAAAAGGTTGCGCTCACGACGGCACACAAAAAACACTCAAGCCCACTCTGAATTCACCAACCAGCGACGCGTATTATTTTCTTTCTTCACCCTCTTCAGCTGCATTGTCTCACACTTTACACGACGCTTGGAGCGAGAGGCGAGAGGCGCTAAGAACAAAAGCCAAAAGAGAAATGAAAGAAACAAAACAAACAAGTAGAGGCGTAATTCAATAATGCAGTGCTAGTCGTCATCCTGCTCCTTTGATTCATTGAAAGATGCTGCTTGTACGCTTCGTCACCTCTTCTTCTCAACTCGTAATATGCGCGTGCACGAGGTTTTGCCCCTCCCATTTCTACCAAGAGTGAAAGCACCATAATAATTGATGACATATTAATTTGACACGACAAGCATCCCCGCCACTAAATTGCAGCTTCACTCCACAAACTAATCCAGAAATAAAATTTAACAAACACGCACGGCGATAATGACCAGCTGGCGTTGCGTGCTGATCAAGTGGCAGCCTTTACGGTGCTCCACAACCGCCAAACTCCTCTGCGTGGAAGGTAGTGCGGGGTTGGGGGGATGTCAAAATCAACAAAAATAATATGCTCTCGTGCTGTCTTCTCCAACGCAGCATCGTTGAAAAAAAAAAACGCAGACAAAAAGACAGGAAGCTAAACAAGAGTCATCATCACCCGCTTAGTTCCGTCCGGTATCTCACCCCTTCCACAATCTTCGGGCCACTCTACCACAAAATAAAACAGACAGGAATTATGAAAGTAAGTGTGCGCAAATGGAAAGAATACATTGTTGTCCAAAGGCACCGGCTTCTCGCATCTCGTGATAGGCAACTCTTTGCTACATGCTGTCAAAAGAAAAAAACACCTCCGGATGAAATGGCAATAATAATAATAAGATTCTACTGCACATAGATAAAGCGAGGAAATAAATGATTAAGGAAACACGCGAGCTTACTTGTCAAAATCATTTCCATTTTTGTTATACCCTGACTTCTTTTTGCTTGATTGGATTATTTTCCATCTAGTTGAACTTAGTGTTGCGGTTGTCACCCTTGTGTTGTTGGTTCTTTTATTTCTAGTTCCCTAAAACAGGCTATTCACGCATCAAGCATCCATGGCGCGTGACGGCTCTCTTGTTCCACCAACTGAATCAGAACGTGACATTGACGTCATCGCAGCTGAACCCACCAATGATACCATTTGCTGCAGCTCTGTCACACGTTGTTCTAGCTCAGCTTCGCGTGATTCGAACCTCTCTACTAGTTGCGCCAATGTTGACTCCGTTTGCTGAAGTCTCGCTTCTAATTGTTCAATTATCCCAACAAGAACATCCCTGTCGCCGTTCAATTGTTCTCGGTAGCTTGTTTTCGGTACCAAAGAATTCGCCTCGCAAGACGATGTAGGCAACGCTCTTTCCCCTGAGCAGGGCCCGTATTGTTTCTTTGTGGTTGATACCGCACCACTATCTATTCCCTGTGAATCAGCGGGCATACTATTTGCAGGGATGACAGCGCGGGATAAAATGCTGGAACGACGCGAGCTGATGCAACTGTGAAAAAAGGGACCAGGATCACTGGTCAATCGTGTGGTCCGCTTTTGTGCTTCTGGCATAGATGGGATCGTTAACGGTGAGAGCGTTTCCTCAATCGTCTCACCACGACACATCTGCGGAGATCTGTTGCCATGGCTACTAGCACTACATACACTGGACCGCCCGTATCTGGAAACCAGAGACGGATTCGTACGGCTCCGTAAATACGTCTCCGCCTCTTCGAGTGAAGCGTCACATTTGGAATTTGGTTCAAATTCGTGACTCCACAAGCGAAGCGAGAGACTACGATGTACGTGAGAATTGTCTACGAGAGAGGGGCGGCGGTATAAAGATGATCGTGGGGTCCCAGGCGGCCCAGTGGCTAAGGTGGAAGTAAATGGAGTGCGAACTCCCCCAGCACGAGGATTCTCCAAATGCAACGCTTCTCCGCCATGCTCAGCATCTGATGGTGGATTAAACAAGAAGGTATGCATTCGTTCCCCACATGCCTTGGAAGGGGAATCAACGTGATTCCAGTGAACCTGAACGGCAGATCCATGAAACACACAGTCCGGCTCGAAAGGATCTACAACGCTGCAGGGCCCGCTGTTTATAAAACCATCCGCGGCGTCTGCCCTTGATGCGGGCATAGGCCAACTGTCCGCACTTATCCAAGGGCTCCGGCCCATCGTAATTGATTTCGACGCTATGGACCCATTAGGTACATGCACCGAGGTGAGATGATCTGTCATTTGGGAAGTTCCATGTGCGCTTGTCATTTTTTACTTTATTTTTGATATTCCTGTTAACGAATTTCTCGTCCTGTGGATGTTTGCAAGTCACTTTCCCCCTCTTGCCTTGTCCTCTCCGTCTCCCCTCTTTTCTCCCCCCAACTACACACACCCTCACTCCCTCCTCTTCTACGTCTTCACAATTTGTGCAGCTTTCTTTTCTGTTTTGTTTAATTGTCTCGCTCTTTAAGAGTCTCTAGCGTTCGTGTTTTTTTCTCTTACAATTACGCCTTACACGTCTCGGACGCCCCTTTGCTGCTGTCGTGTTTATACGTCTGTACGCGTTGGAGCCTCCTTTTTCGTGTACGTGCAATTTTTTTTGTTCACAATTTGCTTACCTTTTGCCCTGCTTTTTATAGAACGAAGGAAGGAAAATCAACAAACGGAGTGAGCAACGGATAGAGGAGGAGACATCACCACCTGCCAAGAGGAATAACGACGCAGGGAACCGCATGGCGCCCTGGTGAACATAAAAACAACACATCATACAAGCCACATGAAAGTTGAGGTATTTTCACCCCACCCCCCACCCCCCGTTTCGTTCGTGCTCATTGAAATCACCCCACCCAAAAGCCTTCTAAGGCTCGCGCATTAAACCGCTCAGCAGCAGCTGTCATGAAGTGGCGGTCGGCGCGATGACGCTTGCGGCTCTCCTCTGCTTCATGGATACCATCCTCAGAACACACCGCCTCACGCGGCGCAGAGTCATACGGCAGGGACCGCCTTATATCGTCGCCACCACGCTCATTAATGTTGCCGTCCTCAGGCAACGATGCCACAGTCGTGGGACTCGTCGGCGCCGAGAACAACACAGTGTGCGTCATCGATGCGGAATCCCCCTCTACTGGAAACACGTCCGGGCCCATGTAGTTTTGATGGCGCTCCTGCGCAGCATGCGTCGCCACCTTCGCCCCGTCGTCAATAGAGCTATTGGTGGAAGCACTTACAGTCCCCGGAAACATTGAAGACGACTGTAACGTTGCGGCTGTCCTCTTCTCCTCGAGTTGGCGCACATAAGCCTCTAAGTGATCAATCCCCTCTTCACCTCCCGCCGCAGCATTGACCAGACCGTCATGGAATGAGGCCGTGAGAAGGTTCTTCTGACGCTTTAACGCCGCAAGGTACTGCGGCGTAACGAAGACACCAACCTCAAGATCCTTCTCCACCAGATCTGCGTTGTTGGCCTCCTCCTGCCGCTGCTTCTGAATACGCTGTAGCAACAACGCCTCCCGCGCGTCCTTCCGCAGCCGCAACGCCTCCGCCATGGAGGCATAAAAACGGCTCCCCTCCAAACGCGATTTACCTCCACCAGCCTCAATCTTAGGCACACCATGAAGCTGTGATCGACTCGCCGCCTCTCTACGACGCCGCTCCTCTGCCCGCTTACTTTCTTCCGCAGTTAGAGTAAAGCGCGAAATGCCACCACCCGCCGTCGGGTTTATAATGGTCACCGAGCTATTTGCAGCACACGGGCCATGCCGCACTGAAGCACAAAGATGTGCATCGCCTTCCCCACAATCCTCGCCACTGCACGAGGAAGATGACGAACTCCAGTTATCATCAAATAGCGACATACCGATCAAAAGAAAACAAAACAATTCCCAGCACACGCACTACAAACTAACCTAATCAAACCACCCAACGAAAAAAAAAAATACACAACCAACATACATCCCAAAACTTTTTTTTAAAAAGCAACACATTCCGCCACAACAACAACAATTACATCAGCAAGATAGGGTTACAGGGAGAGCACGTGCCTCTGACCCAACCGACAACGCCTGTGGGCCAAAAGAAGCTTGCTCTGTCGCAAGCAAAAAAAAAAAAGGACTAAGGAAGGGCTAGGTCAGAGGATATGTTGTTGTGCGTCAACCCAGTGGTCTGAAACACGGACCATATCAGCTTCATCAGTGAACACAAAATGCAGGGGATTCCTCTCAGGGGCAAATCGCTCCGCTGGGTGATTGGAACCACCGAGCGGCGTACGTGCCTCCTTCGCACACCAGACACAAGCGGCAGCAGCACCCGGAGAGAAGGGAACAGACAAACACAAGTGAAAAAAGAGAGAGAGAGAAAGAGAAAG
>NW_021705755.1:85429-86440 GCF_003719475.1 Trypanosoma rangeli
AAAGAAGCTTGCTCTGTCGCAAGCAAAAAAAAGGACTAAGGAAGGGCTAGGTCAGAGGATATGTTGTTGTGCGTCAACCCAGTGGTCTGAAACACGGACCATATCAGCTTCATCAGTGAACACAAAATGCAGGGGATTCCTCTCGGGGGCAAATCGCTCCGCTGGGTGATTGGAACCACCGAGCGGCGTACGTGCCTCCTTCGCACACCAGACACAAGCGGCAGCAGCACCCTGAGAGAAGGGAACAGAAAAACACAAGTGAAAAGAGAGAGAGAAAGAGAGAGAAAGAGAGGACAACAACATCCAATCAGGTCGCGCCTGTCATCGGGGCAGTCAACTACTCAGACGGTTAATTCTGCTCTTTCGTGAAGAGGGTGCGGCGCCTCTTACTCATCACACGTCGTCCAGTGAGAAAGGGGGGGGGGGCACAGGGCGTGTGCGTCCACGCTCCGGGCCGCCTTCACTGCCGTGCTCTCGGAGTTGCGAGATAGGGTTACAGGGAGAGCACGTGCCTCTGACCCAACCGACAACGCCTGTGGGCCAAAAGAAGCTTGCTCTGTCGCAAGCAAAAAAAAGAAAAAGGACTAAGGAAGGGCTAGGTCAGAGGATATGTTGTTGTGCGTCAACCCAGTGGTCTGAAACACGGACCATATCAGCTTCATCAGTGAACACAAAATGCAGGGGATTCCTCTCGGGGGCAAATCGCTCCGCTGGGTGATTGGAACCACCGAGCGGCGTACGTGCCTCCTTCGCACACCAGACACAAGCGGCAGCAGCACCCGGAGAGAAGGGAACAGACAAACACAAGTGAAAAAAGAGAGAGAGAGAGAGAGAAAGAGAAAGAGAAAGAGAGGGCAACAACATCCAATCAGTTCGCGCCTGTCATCGGGGCAGTCAACCACTCAGACGGTTAATTCTGCTCTTTCGTGAAGAGGGTGCGGCGCCTCTTACTCATCACACGTCGTCCAGTGAGGAAAGGGGGGGGGGGCACGAGGGCGTGTGCGTCCACGC
>NW_021705755.1:87601-90385 GCF_003719475.1 Trypanosoma rangeli
AGAAAGAGAGGACAACAACATCCAATCAGGTCGCGCCTGTCATCGGGGCAGTCAACTACTCAGACGGTTAATTCTGCTCTTTCGTGAAGAGGGTGCGGCGCCTCTTACTCATCACACGTCGTCCAGTGAGAAAGGGGGGGGGGGCACAGGGCGTGTGCGTCCTAATCTTAAAGGAGATATATTGATTTGTCATGGTTGTGGTTTTTTATAATGGAATAATAGAGCTAGTGGAGCGTTCTGTTTCTTGTCCGCTGTAATCATTTTTCTCATTTGTTTGGATGTTGCTAACTCTGTTGTGTTTTTATTTAATTTTTTAGTATTTTACTTGGGCAATGTCGATGTAAAAGTAAGGAGAAACAATTACTGTTAGTGAGGCTTGAGAGACAGAGAGAGACGGGGTATATTTAACAAATGTAGTCAGTTCTTTTTTTTTTTGCTGTCTGTTTTCGTTGTAGAAATGAAATATGGTTGTGTTCATCAACTCTGTCACCTCTTAAGTGCGTTCACAACGTGGACTGGCAGATTGGGTGTTTGCTTGCTTTGAACCTCTGATTGGACGCGCTTTAATATGTGTAATTCCCAGTCGGAAATCAATGCGTATTCATCTTCCTGCTCCTCTACATCCATAAAGCTCGTGAAAGTCAATAAGAATTGGCCGGTTGTCGAGCTTTCTTTGTCTGACGCGTTGTTGAGGATGGCTGCAACAGCCGATGCCTCTCTGCTCTGCACTCCATGAATGACTGCAGTGGGGCAGTGTGCCTCCGCATGGCAAAGTAGGAGCACCTTCTCTCTTCGTAGCGCCTCGGTTGTGAGGGAAAGGGACGTGTCCACGATAAATGAGGCGTAAACATGCGGGGAGTCCTGCGATAAATTTGTGTTTTGGGCGCACCTAATCCATTTGCGGCACCAGGAGACGATGTGGTTTTGCGCAAGAAGGCCCGTTGGCGGAGCAAAGCGGCTGGCGATGTAACGGTAGAACAGAATGAACACTTCGCAGGTTATAAGATAGGCGCCATGACGATGCTGCCCCATAAGTTGGAAGACTTCATGCATGAGACCTTTTGCTTCACCGAAAAAGTTGCGTTCAATAATACCGCGCGATGCAAGAGTCACAAGACGTTCTGCCTTACGACAGAGCCGCATCTCCTCCGCAGGCATTTCGTCATCTCGCCACCGCTCCCCACAACGGTGGCATACCCAAGGCTCAGACGGTACGAGCCGACACTGTAGTGAAAATTCGTTTGCCTCTTGCTCTGAACCGCCATGCTTGTGTGACTGTATCGCGTGCGAAAGTAGCCTGCGCCGCCAACCTTCGTTCCCCCGACAGAGGGGACATGGAAAGGCTCTTAGAGCATCTACTCCGTTTACTCCAAATCCACTCTGTGCTTTCTGTTGCCTCTCTTCACCCACCACACCGTACGCATGGCGGGAAGAATTCATACCACCAGTGCATCGGTCGCATGCACACAAGCATCCGACATTCGCGCTCACATATTGTTGTCGAAGGGGGATTGGAAGCTTCAGCATCATCTGCCGCGCAAGGTCAAAGTGGGGTTTCCAAAAATTGTCCATCGTGAGTGGCTCGTGCATGTCTATTATGCGCAAGGCCCGTAACTCACAGGTCTCAAAATTCCAAATGCAGTTTGGGGAACAGGAATGTGAGACACGCGAAACAAGATCAAAAAAACCCCACTCGTTTGCACGAAAGCGCCGCCGCGAGGTCATTGCCGTAAAAAAAAGATTCACCAACCAACGAGGTGGGGTGCCGTCAGAGATCGCAGTCAGGTACGTTGTCGCCGTCACAATTACATCCGCAGTTACAGCCTTCACACCTTGCAGGCCATTCAGCAAAAGTGTCAAGAGATCTTCTTCACTTCTAAGCACCTCCTCGCTTGTTAGCTCTTCACGTGCCTTCTGCAAGAAGGCATTCACAAGAGCCCGCAGACCTTCATCGTGCACGGATGTTTGTCGCGGAGTCAATGCGGGAGGAAATCCATTGGCCTCCCAAACCAATAACGGCGCATTGTCACAGGCCACTACCTCACCAGACATAATCCGTCTAGATGACACTGGCGTCTCTCCCGGAGTTATCACAACCTTGGGATACTTTAGAGTCCAAATGTTCATGCGTTCAGTCTCCAGTAGTCCCCAGCATGCCATACCGTCTTCCTCTAACATGTACGGGATGAGTTTGGCGAGTCCCCTCCGCAACACGGTTAATGCTGCTTCATTGTGACCAAGAGCACGGGACAGAAGCCCAGACAAAAGCAGAGTTATTGATGTGGTCATCTTTGCTGCACATACACTGCCCGTTAATGTCCTTGTAAGAAGATCCACTGCCTCTTTGATGAGCTGAAGCGTGTCTGTATTGACGACGTCGCCAGTAACGTCATCAGTAAAGGAAATTGCATCCAGCAGACGCAGTGCATGTGCATAGTACTCTGGCCCCTTCCCCAGAGAGGTAAGATGCCTCAAAGCGTTCTCCAGGTGACTTCGCTCCTCTTGTTGCTGCCATTTCTTCCACATTGTCGTTGCTAACCGCGCCTCACCGTCCTTGTCAGCTTGAGCCCCGCAAAGTGTTCGATGTCCAAACCAGCCAACCTCCGCACAGCTCACAGAGCAGTACAGTAGCTGGTGGCAATCAGGGCAAGCGATGAACTCCCGGGCGCTGGAGCTCCCGTCAGCCGCATCATCGCCAGTAAATGCGCATATAAAACACCTCATTTCCTCAACGACACCCACGGCGGGTAGCTTAATATATATATATATATATATATATATATA